>NC_092105.1:9572512-9727505 GCF_045679555.1 Salvelinus alpinus | reverse complement strand
GACAAGAAGCTCTCTCAAAAAACGCTCCGTTGTGTTTTGTTCTAATTCTCATCATACCCTACATGCGGCAGCATGTTCACGGTCACAACTTCCCGGCCCAGTGTGATTCATAAAGGAACAGACTACACAGGAAATCAGTACAGGGCCAAAAGTTAGTGACTGTGTACATGTAGCAGCATGTACTCTCACAGCCACACGTGGTTGTTACTCACTGATGAATAATATGTTTCCTTCACAGATGTAACATAGGTCAAGCTCACATCATTTATCTAGGAAAAAGGTAGTGTCCGTATGCAATAAAAGACCTGGGCAAGGAGTATGAGATGAGATACTTTCTTTAATATGAATTCAACTCTATTTGGAAGCAGTATTGTACAGCGTGTTCCGTATTGTACAGCGTGTTCCGTATTGTACAGCGTGTTCCGTATTGTACAGCGTATTTGGTAAAACACCAGGTCTGTATCATGGCAAGAAGATCTCAAATAAGCAAAGACATATGACAGTCCATTACTTTAAGACATGAATGTCAGTAAATGCTGAACATTTCAAGTGCATTCGCAAAAACCATCAAGCGCTATGATGAAACTTGCTCTCATGAGGACCACCACAGGAAAGGCAGACCCAGAGGATAAGTTCATTTGAGTTAACTGCACCTCAGATTGCAGCCCAAATAAATGCTTCAGAGTTCAAGTAACAGACACATCTCAACATCAACTTTTCAGAGGAGACTGTGTGAATCAGGCCTTCATGGTCAAATTGCTGCAAAGAAACCACTACTAAAGGACACCAATAAGAAGAAGAGACTTGCTTGGGCCAAGAAACACAGGCAATGGACATTAGACTGGTGGAAATATGTCCTAGAAGTCAAGGCACACTTAACCAGCATGGCTACCACAGCATTCTGCAGCGAAACGCCATCCCATCTGGTTTGCGCTTAGTGGGACCTTCATTTGTTTTTCAACAGGACAATGACCCAAAACACACCTCCAAGCTGTGTAAGAGCTATGTGATGAAGGAGAGTGATGGAATGCTGCATCAGATGACCTGGCATCAAGGCAAAGGGTGGCTACTTTGAAGAATCTAAAATATATTTTGATTTGTTTAACACTTTTTTGGTTACTACATGATTCCATATGTTATTTCATAGTTTGTCTTCACAATTATTCTACAATGTAGAAAACAGTGAAAACCCCCCCCAAAAACCTTGAATGAGTCGGTGTGTTACTGTAAAATGCGACAATTGTTTCTGCACACTACTTTTTAGGACCAGGACTACTTTTTAAACCTACAGTAGGTAACTACAGTATATCACAAAAGTGAGTACACCCCTCACATTTTTGTAAATATTTGAGTATATCTTTTCATGTGACAACACTGAAGAAATGACACTTTGCTACAATGTTAAGTAGTGAGTGTACAGCTTGTATAACAGTGTAAATTTGCTGTCCCCTCAAAATAACTCAACACACAGCCATTCATGTCTAAACCGCTGGCAACAAAAGTGAGTACACCCCTAAGTGAAAATGTCCAAATTGGGCCCAAAGTGTCAATATTTTGTGTGGCCACTATCATTTTCCAGCACTGCCTTAACCCTCTTGGGCATGGAGTTCACCAGAGCTTCACAGGTTCCCACTGGAGTACTCTTCCACTCCTCCATGACGACATCACGGAGCTGGTGGATGTTAGAGACCTTGCACTCCTCCACCTTCCATTTGAGGATGCCCCACAGATGCTCAATAGGGTTTAGGTCTGGAGACATGCTTGGCCAGTCCATCACGTTTACCCTCAGCTTCTTTAGCAAGGCAGTGGTCGTCTTGGAGGTGTGTTTGGGGTCGTTATCATGTTGGAATACTGCCCTGCGGCCCAGTCTCCGAAGGGAGGGGATCATGCTCTGCTTCAGTATGTCACAGTACATGTTGGCATTCATGGTTCCCTCAATGAACTGTGGCTCCCCAGTGCCGGCAGCACTCATGCAGCCCCAGACCATGACACTCCCACCACCATGCTTGACTGTAGGCAAGACACACTTGTCTTTGTACTCCTCACCTGGTTGCCGCCACACACGCTTGACACTATCTGAACCAAATAGGTTTATCTTGGTCTCATCAGACCACAGGACATGGTTCCAGTAATCCATGTCCTTAGTCTGCTTGTCTTCAGCAAACTGTTTGCGGGCTTTCTTGTGCATCATCTTTAGAAGAGGCTTCCTTCTGGGATGACAGCCATGCAGACCAATTTGATGCAGTGTACGGCGTATGGTCTGAGCACTGAGCACTGAGCAATGGGCTGACCCCTCACCCCTTCAACCTCTGCAGCAATGCTGGCAGCAATCATACGTCTATTTCCCAAAGACAACTTCTGGATATGACGCTGAGCACGTGCACTCAACTTCTTGGGTCGACCATGGCGAGGCCTGTTCTGAGTGGAACCTGTCCAGTTAAACTCCTGTATGGTCTTGGCCACTGTGCTGCAGCTCAGTTTCAGGGTCTTGGCAATCTTCTTATAGCCCAGGCCATCTTTATGTAGAGCAACAATTCTTTTTTTCAGATCCTCAGAGAGGTCTTTGCCATGAGGTGCCATGTTGAACTTCCAGTGACCAGTCAGTATGAGGGAGTGTGAGAGCGATGACACCAAATTTAACACACCTGCTCCCCATTCACACCTGAGACCTTGTAACACTAACGAGTCACATGACACCGGGGAGGGAAAATGGCTAATTGGGCCCAATTTGGACATTTTCACTTAGGGGTGTACTCACTTTTGTTGCCAGCGGTTTAGACATGAATGGCTGTGTGTTGAGTTATTTTGAGGGGACAGCAAATTTACACTGTTATACAAGCTGTACACTCACTACTTAACATTGTAGCAAAGTGTCATTTCTTCAGTGTTGTCACATGAAAAGATATACTCAAATATTTACAAAAATGTGAGGGGTGTACTCACTTTTGTGATATACTGTATAATGCTACGTCAGATGTCAGCTAGGTATGATAAAACATAGACAAACATTTGCATTGGCTGTGTTTATGAGGCTTTGACAAGAAGCTCTCTCAAAAAACGCTCCATTGTGTTTTGTTCTAATTCTCATCATACCCTACATGCGGCAGCATGTTCACGGTCACAACTTCCCGGCCCAGTGTGATTCATAAAGGAACAGACTACACAGGAAATCAGTACAGGGCCAAAAGTTAGTGACTGTGTACATGTAGCAGCATGTACTCTCACAGCCACACGTGGTTGTTACTCACTGATGAATAATATGTTTCCTTCACAGATGTAACATAGGTCAAGCTCACATCATTTATCTAGGAAAAAGGTAGTGTCCGTATGCAATAAAAGACCTGGGCAAGGAGTATGAGATGAGATACTTTCTTTAATATGAATTCAACTCTATTTGGAAGCAATATTGTACAGCGTGTTCAGTATTGTACAGCGTGTTCAGTATTGTACAGCGTGTTCAGTATTGTACAGCATGTTCCGTATTGTACAGCGTGTTCCGTATTGTACAGCGTGTTCCGTATTGTACAGCGTATTTGGTAAAACACCAGGTCTGTATCATGGCAAGAAGATCTCAAATAAGCAAAGACATATGACAGTCCATTACTTTAAGACATGAATGTCAGTAAATGCTGAACATTTCAAGTGCATTCGCAAAAACCATCAAGCGCTATGATGAAACTTGCTCTCATGAGGACCACCACAGGAAAGGCAGACCCAGAGGATAAGTTCATTTGAGTTAACTGCACCTCAGATTGCAGCCCAAATAAATGCTTCAGAGTTCAAGTAACAGACACATCTCAACATCAACTTTTCAGAGGAGACTGTGTGAATCAGGCCTTCATGGTCAAATTGCTGCAAAGAAACCACTACTAAAGGACACCAATAAGAAGAAGAGACTTGCTTGGGCCAAGAAACACAGGCAATGGACATTAGACTGGTGGAAATATGTCCTAGAAGTCAAGGCACACTTAACCAGCATGGCTACCACAGCATTCTGCAGCGAAACGCCATCCCATCTGGTTTGCGCTTAGTGGGACCTTCATTTGTTTTTCAACAGGACAATGACCCAAAACACACCTCCAAGCTGTGTAAGAGCTATGTGATGAAGGAGAGTGATGGAATGCTGCATCAGATGACCTGGCATCAAGGCAAAGGGTGGCTACTTTGAAGAATCTAAAATATATTTTGATTTGTTTAACACTTTTTTGGTTACTACATGATTCCATATGTTATGTCATAGTTTGTCTTCACAATTATTCTACAATGTAGAAAACAGTGAAAACCCCCCCCAAAAACCTTGAATGAGTCGGTGTGTTACTGTAAAATGCGACAATTGTTTCTGCACACTACTTTTTAGGACCAGGACTACTTTTTAAACCTACAGTAGGTAACTACAGTATATCACAAAAGTGAGTACACCCCTCACATTTTTGTAAATATTTGAGTATATCTTTTCATGTGACAACACTGAAGAAATGACACTTTGCTACAATGTTAAGTAGTGAGTGTACAGCTTGTATAACAGTGTAAATTTGCTGTCCCCTCAAAATAACTCAACACACAGCCATTCATGTCTAAACCGCTGGCAACAAAAGTGAGTACACCCCTAAGTGAAAATGTCCAAATTGGGCCCAAAGTGTCAATATTTTGTGTGGCCACTATCATTTTCCAGCACTGCCTTAACCCTCTTGGGCATGGAGTTCACCAGAGCTTCACAGGTTCCCACTGGAGTACTCTTCCACTCCTCCATGACGACATCACGGAGCTGGTGGATGTTAGAGACCTTGCACTCCTCCACCTTCCATTTGAGGATGCCCCACAGATGCTCAATAGGGTTTAGGTCTGGAGACATGCTTGGCCAGTCCATCACGTTTACCCTCAGCTTCTTTAGCAAGGCAGTGGTCGTCTTGGAGGTGTGTTTGGGGTCGTTATCATGTTGGAATACTGCCCTGCGGCCCAGTCTCCGAAGGGAGGGGATCATGCTCTGCTTCAGTATGTCACAGTACATGTTGGCATTCATGGTTCCCTCAATGAACTGTGGCTCCCCAGTGCCGGCAGCACTCATGCAGCCCCAGACCATGACACTCCCACCACCATGCTTGACTGTAGGCAAGACACACTTGTCTTTGTACTCCTCACCTGGTTGCCGCCACACACGCTTGACACTATCTGAACCAAATAGGTTTATCTTGGTCTCATCAGACCACAGGACATGGTTCCAGTAATCCATGTCCTTAGTCTGCTTGTCTTCAGCAAACTGTTTGCGGGCTTTCTTGTGCATCATCTTTAGAAGAGGCTTCCTTCTGGGATGACAGCCATGCAGACCAATTTGATGCAGTGTACGGCGTATGGTCTGAGCACTGAGCACTGAGCAATGGGCTGACCCCTCACCCCTTCAACCTCTGCAGCAATGCTGGCAGCAATCATACGTCTATTTCCCAAAGACAACTTCTGGATATGACGCTGAGCACGTGCACTCAACTTCTTGGGTCGACCATGGCGAGGCCTGTTCTGAGTGGAACCTGTCCAGTTAAACTCCTGTATGGTCTTGGCCACTGTGCTGCAGCTCAGTTTCAGGGTCTTGGCAATCTTCTTATAGCCCAGGCCATCTTTATGTAGAGCAACAATTCTTTTTTTCAGATCCTCAGAGAGGTCTTTGCCATGAGGTGCCATGTTGAACTTCCAGTGACCAGTCAGTATGAGGGAGTGTGAGAGCGATGACACCAAATTTAACACACCTGCTCCCCATTCACACCTGAGACCTTGTAACACTAACGAGTCACATGACACCGGGGAGGGAAAATGGCTAATTGGGCCCAATTTGGACATTTTCACTTAGGGGTGTACTCACTTTTGTTGCCAGCGGTTTAGACATGAATGGCTGTGTGTTGAGTTATTTTGAGGGGACAGCAAATTTACACTGTTATACAAGCTGTACACTCACTACTTAACATTGTAGCAAAGTGTCATTTCTTCAGTGTTGTCACATGAAAAGATATACTCAAATATTTACAAAAATGTGAGGGGTGTACTCACTTTTGTGATATACTGTATAATGCTACGTCAGATGTCAGCTAGGTATGATAAAACATAGACAAACATTTGCATTGGCTGTGTTTATGAGGCTTTGACAAGAAGCTCTCTCAAAAAACGCTCCGTTGTGTTTTGTTCTCATTCTCATCATACCCTACATGCGGCAGCATGTTCATGGTCACAACTTCCCGGCCCAGTGTGATTCATAAAGGAACAGACTACACAGGAAATCAGTACAGGGCCAAAAGTTAGTGACTGTGTACATGTAGCAGCATGTACTCTCACAGCCACACGTGGTTGTTACTCACTGATGAATAATATGTTTCCTTCACAGATGTAACATAGGTCAAGCTCACATCATTTATCTAGGAAAAAGGTAGTGTCCGTATGCAATAAAAGACCTGGGCAAGGAGTACGAGATGAGATAATTTATTTAATATGAATTCAACTATTTGGATGCAATATTGTACAGCGTGTTCAGTATTGTACAGCGTGTTCAGTATTGTACAGCGTGTTCAGTATTGTACAGAGTGTTCAGTATTGTACAGCGTGTTCAGTATTGTACAGCGTGTTCCGTATTGTACAGCATATTTGGTAAAACACCAGGTCCGTATTATGGCAAGAAGATCTCAAATAAGCAAAGACAAATGACAGTCCATCATTACATTAAGACATGAATGTCAGTAAATGCTGAACATTTCAAGTCCATTCTCAAAAACCATCAAGCGCTATGATGAAACTTGCTCTCATGAGGACCACCACAGGAAAGGCAGACCCAGAGGATAAGTTCATTTGAGTTAACTGCACCTCAGATTGCAGCCCAAATAAATGCTTCAGAGTTCAAGTAACAGACACATCTCAACATCAACTTTTCAGAGGAGACTGTGTGAATCAGGCCTTCATGGTCAAATTGCTGCAAAGAAACCACTACTAAAGGACACCAATAAGAAGAAGAGACTTGCTTGGGCCAAGAAACACAGGCAATGGACATTAGACTGGTGGAAATATGTCCTAGAAGTCAAGGCACACTTAACCAGCATGGCTACCACAGCATTCTGCAGCGAAACGCCATCCCATCTGGTTTGCGCTTAGTGGGACCTTCATTTGTTTTTCAACAGGACAATGACCCAAAACACACCTCCAAGCTGTGTAAGAGCTATGTGATGAAGGAGAGTGATGGAATGCTGCATCAGATGACCTGGCATCAAGGCAAAGGGTGGCTACTTTGAAGAATCTAAAATATATGTTGATTTGTTTAACACTTTTTTGGTTACTACATGATTCCATATGTTATGTCATAGTTTGTCTTCACAATTATTCTACAATGTAGAAAACAGTGAAAACCCCCCCCAAAAAACCTTGAATGAGTCGGTGTGTTACTGTAAAATGCGACAATTGTTTCTGCACACTACTTTTTAGGACCAGGACTACTTTTTAAACCTACAGTAGGTAACTATAATGCTACGTCAGATGTCAGCTAGGTATGATAAAACATAGACAAACATTTGCATTGGCTGTGTTTATGAGGCTTTGACAGATGTAAGGTATGGTTTTGTTGGATGCATTTTGTTTTATGTCACTTTTTATCCAAATGATGCCGATAATTTAACTTCGACGAAATGATGTTGTATGAAAAAACCTCTAGGAGGAATTTGTTTCACCTCAGAAAACAAACAATCAGAAAGACAGACATCAATAAACAGACCTTCAGGGATTCAGTTCTTGTTTAAGACTCAGGGGTCCAACCAGTAACAGTTGGACCAAAGCACCTTTTAAAACAAAGATGAAGTCAAATAATAAGAAGATAGAGAGAAAACATGACACTTTCCTTGATTTCAGATTCCATAAAGAACAAACTAATTCATGTTTTAAAAAGTAACAAAAAAAACTTGCACACCCTTTGTAATCCACCACAGATTATAAACGGGAAACCCAGCCGCGACCTGCCTAGCGATGTAAGCCTACCAAAGGAGCTAAATGCCTTTATGCACGCTTTGAGGTAAGCAACACTGAACCATGCATGAGAGCCCCAGCTGTTCAGTACGACTGTATGATCTTGCTCTCCGTAGTCAATGTAAGACCTTCAAACAGGTTAACATTCACAAGGCCGTGGGGCCCGACGGAATACCAGGCCACATACTCAAAGTTTGCACTGAGTAGCTGGCAAATCGCCCCGTAGCACTCACATCTATAGCCATGAAATACTTTGAAAGGTTGGTCATGGCTCACACTATCATCCCAGACACCCTGGACCCACTCCAATTTGCATTTCGCCCCAACAGATGACGCAATCTCTATTGCACTCCATACTGCCCTCACCCCTCTGGACAAAAATAATACCTATGTAAGAATGCTGTTCATTGACTACAGCTCAGCAATCAAAACCATAGTCCCTTCCAAGCTAACCACCAAGCTCAGGACCCTGGGTCTGAACACCTCCCTCTGCAACTGGATCCTGGACTTTGATGGGCCGCCCCCAGGTGGTGAGGGTAGGCAACAACACATCCACCACACTAACCATCAACACGGGGGCCCCGCAGGGCTGTGTGCTTAGTCCCCTCCTGTATTCCGTTCACCCATGACTGCGCACGAGTCCAACACCAAGTATGCTGACGACACGACGGTGGTAGGACTTATCACGTAGGACGAAGAGGCAGCCTATAGGGTGGAGTTCAGAAACCTGGTAGTGTGGTGCCAGGACAACAACCTCTCCCTCAACGTCAGCAAGACCACAGGAGCTGATCGTGGACTAGAGGAACCGGAGGGGCGAACACACGCCCCCATCCACATCAATGGGGCGGTAGTGAAGCAGGTCGAGAGCTTCAAGTTCCTCAGTGTCCAAATCACTAAGGACTTAAGGTCCATACACACAGTTGAGAAGAGGGCATGACGGCGCCTCTACACCTCGGGAGGCTGTTCTACAGCTGCACCATCGAGAGCGTCTTGACTGGCTGCATTACCGCTTGGAACGGCATCTACAAGGCACCCGATCGCCAGGCGCTACAAAGTGGGGTGCATACGGCCCAGTACATCACTCGGGCAGAGCTCCCTGTCATCCAGGACCACTATACCAGGCTGTGTCAAGAGGAAGGCCCCACGTTGCTGACGTTGTGAAAGACTCGAGCAACAACAGTGCACTAAGTCTGGAACCAACACGACCCTTATCAGCTTCTATACCCAAGTCATAGAAAAGAAAGGTGGACTGGGGTCTTTTAGACATCTTGAAGTCAATGTGCCCCCCATACCAAATCTGACACTTTTAAGCTTGTTTCTATACCCTTAAACACACAGCAACATGGGATTCATTAGTCCACTGATGATACAGTCCCAAAATGTTTTGCATGTCAACAGACAAGTTTAAGGTATTGGACTTTCAAGAAGTGTCACTTGCCACACAATGATGCATTTTACATCATGTGACACTTTGCTTCTTGAAAGTCCAATATTTTGAAAACTTGTCTGTTGACATGCAAAACAATTTGGGACTGTATCAACAGTGGACTAACGAAACAATATTATAAGATAGTTTTGGAGTAGATTTTTCCTTTAATGTAGGCAGGACAGGTGACGATGCGTCTTTGGCTCATACGTCATTCTCTTCACAGTGACCTTTATGGAGAGGCAGCAAGACGGAGACTTGAGAACATTCTGTGCGACCATTCTCATTTCCTCATTACAAATCGCCAACCAAATCAAATCAAACCATCAATGATGGTCTTTCCACCCAGCTCTCCATTTCTCCTCAGACGCACACATCCACAACCCCCTCGTCCAGATCTCTTTCGTCGGCCGACTCTCTCCCCATCGCCTCCATCTTGACCTGCTCCAGTGCCTGCCAGGAGTCCACTTCCTGGTCTCTCCTGATTGGCTCCCCACCACTACGACCCTGCTGGGCGGAGCCTCCCTCTGTGGAGTAGATCCCAGAGTCTCCGCTGTCCTGGCGGATGTGCTTGCCGCTGTCCTGCTCCAGCGCTGAGGGGGGCGCTGTGAGAGGAGGAGCGACATGTATCTCCAGGAGCAACACCTCAGGACAGATGGTCAGCTTATCACAGCACAGCTCCGCCTCTGAATCAGCAGTGGGGAGGCGGGGCATGTCGGAGCCGGGGGAGTAGTCACAGAGGTACTGGGGGGAGGGGAAGAGAGAAAGATGATAATTGTCATGGCTTAATCCCAACCACCCTTAAACACACAGATACACCCACCAACCAAGAGGATGGACAGTACACCTGGATATTACTGTTATGCTGTTTACTGTTGAGTAAACATTTGTGAGGCCTACCTCCTGGATGTGTGCAGGCAGCTGGATAGAGGGGTAAACGGTGTTTTTGAGGACTCTGTAGAACATGAAGAAGGCGTAGGAGGGAAGCAACACGAGCAGGAAACACAGCATCATGGAGACCAGGAAGTATAGGAAGATCTGCCAGTACGGGGTGTCACCTGAGGACGAGGACAGTCACACTTTAGTGGCCTTATTATGTAACTGCTCCTGTAAAACACGCTCTCTGGCATCTCTACACACACATTACACAGGTAGGTAATTTGTCAAGCAATTTGGAAACCAATCTCCAAGTCTTTAGTGTGAAGTGTTCATTCCTACCCTCTGTCTGCATGCACTGGGGTTCTGTGTAGCTGCTAGTCTTGTTGTAGTAGTAATAGCGAGACTGGATCATGACACAGTACCACGTCCAGGCCTCCAGCTCAGGCAGCGTCACCAGGTTGTTGCTAGAGTCCACCACTTTAGGCTTCAGACCCTGAACATCCAATAAGAACAGGTTATAAAATCAGACAGGGTTGGGATACGCTGCCCTGTCTTGCACTACCCCCAGCCGTTCCACTTATTTCACCCATTCCAGTAGGAGCACATGGGATTCTAGTGGTGAACTCATCATCAAGCCCTTTACAAGTTGAATCAGATGTGCTAGTCCTGAATACGTCACAAAAGTGGAACGGTTGGGGGTACACCAGGAAAGGTTTGGGATATAGAGATGACATAGAAATCATATATCTGCTCTGGTGTAACACAGGGACACAGCAGAAGGGTTATTGATGTTGTTTCAACTGGAAGAGTTCCAGAGAACATGGAACAACTGACATAGAACACTTCAAAACCTTCCAGAATACAAAGCACCAACATAGAACACTTCAAAACCTTCCAGAATACAAAACACCAACATAGAACACTTCAAAACCTTCCAGAATACAAAGCACCAACATAGAACACTTCAAAACCTTCCAGAATACAAAGCACCAACATAGAACACTTCAA
Source organism: Salvelinus alpinus (assembly GCF_045679555.1). NCBI lineage: Eukaryota > Metazoa > Chordata > Actinopteri > Salmoniformes > Salmonidae > Salvelinus > Salvelinus alpinus. The sequence goes on along the minus strand of NC_092105.1, from coordinate 9,716,206 downwards.
AACCTTCCAGAACACAAAGCACCAATATAGAACACTTCAAAACCTTCCATAATACAAAGCACCAACAAAGAACACTTCAAAACCTTCCAGAATACAAAGCACCAACATACAACACTTCAAAACCTTCCAGAATACAAAGCACCAACAAAGAACACTTCAAAACCTTCCAGAATACAAAGCACCAACATAGAACACTTCAAAACCTTCCAGAATACAAAGCACCAATATAGAACACTTCAAAACCTTCCAGAATACAGAGCACCAACCAGTTACCTGCATTGAAAACCACATTAGAACACACTTGTGTTCCTATCTTTAAGATGATTGTTTAGAGTGTTACAACATGTTGTTGTAGCTTCTGGTGTTTTACAGCAGTCCCAGGCTTACTGAGGGGAGGCCCAGGTTACAGCAGTCTCAGGGTTACTGAGGGGAGGCCCAGGTTACAGCAGTCCCAGGGTTACTGAGGGGAGGCCCAGGTGACAGCAGTCCCAGGGTTACTGAGGAGAGGCCCAGGTTACAGCAGTCCCAGGGTTACTGAGGGGAGGCCCAGGTTACAGCAGTCCCAGGGTTACTGAGGGGAGGCCCAGGTTACAGCAGTCCCAGGGTTACTGAGGGGAGGCCCAGGTTACAGCAGTCCCAGGGTTACTGAGGGGAGGCCCAGGTTACAGCAGTCCCAGGGTTACTGAGGGGAGGGCCAGGTTACAGCAGTCCCAGGGTTACTGAGGGGAGGCCCAGGTTACAGCAGTCCCAGGGTTACTGAGGGGAGGCCCAGGTTACAGCAGTCCCAGGGTTACTGAGGGGAGGCCCAGGTTACAGCAGTCCCAGGGTTACTGAGGGGAGGCCCAGGTTACAGCAGTCCCAGGGTTACTGAGGGGAGGCCCAGGTTACAGCAGTCCCAGGGTTACTGAGGGGAGGCCCAGGTTACAGCAGTCCCAGGGTTACTGAGGGGAGACCCAGGTTACAGCAGTCCCAGGGTTACTGAGGGGAGGCCCAGGTTACAGCAGTCCCAGGGTTACTGAGGGGAGGCCCAGGTTACAGCAGTCCCAGGGTTACTGAGGGGAGGCCCAGGATACAGCAGTCCCAGGGTTACTGAGGGGAGGCCCAGGTTACAGCAGTCCCAGGGTTACTGAGGGGAGGCCCAGGATACAGCAGTCCCAGGGTTACTGAGGGGAGGCCCAGGTTACAGCAGTCCCAGGGTTACTGAGGGGAAGACCAGGTTACAGCAGTCCCAGGGTTACTGAGGGGAGGCCCAGGTTACAGCAGTCCCAGGGTTACTGAGGGGAGGCCCAGGTTACAGCAGTCCCAGGGTTACTGAGGGGAGGCCCAGGTTACAGCAGTCCCAGGGTTACTGAGGGGAGGCCCAGGATACAGCAGTCCCAGGGTTACTGAGGGGAAGACCAGGTTACAGCAGTCCCAGGGTTACTGAGGGGAGGCCCAGGTTACAGCAGTCCCAGGGTTACTGAGGGGAGGCCCAGGTTACAGCAGTCCCAGGGTTACTGAGGGGAGGCCCAGGTTACAGCAGTCCCAGGGTTACTGAGGGGAGGCCCAGGAGTCTTTAGAGGCCACAGAAAAAGGCAGAAGGTTGTGCCAGTACCTGAGGGTCATCAGAGCGGCTCCAGTACAGGATGCGGTAGTCCAGGAAGGGGATGTGTTCCTTCATGGAGCCCTGGGTGCTGTTCAGGGGATCAGAGATGGTCACATCCAGCAGGTTCTTCACAGGAGCCAGCTCCACCCTGGACGGTGGGCCCAAAGAAGCTACACGGGGAAGAACAGATCAGACCAAAATACACTCACTAATAATCAATAGTTGCCATACAGGCAACTCCAGAGTTCTGGGAATGACTCTTGGTGAAGGACAGATTAACGGTCTCTGTGCTAGTTGTGTGTGAGGGTGGCTGTGCGTGTTATATTTTCATTTTATTTAACCAGGTAAGACCCATTGAGGTTAAAAGTCTAATTTGCGACGGCGACCTGGCAAGAAGGCAAAACAGGGAAATAGCAGCGTGTACGGAAAATATTACAGATAAATACAAAAGACAAAAGCTGTGTTCGAATACCCATACACTACATACTATTAGTTAATTGTATTATACTGTAAACTAAACTGTATTCTTTCAGTTGAGCGTACTAGCGCTTCACCCGTCTATCCCGGAAGTTGATGCTGTTGCTGAGCAACCTCTTGCTAGCATAACAAATTATTAGTTAGGACATCATATGACTTTGGGGCGTGTTCGTAAATTCAATCTGAGAGTGCCAGAGCACACTCTGGGCGTTCCTAAATTCAGAGTGTTGTCAGATTATCTGTTCATAAGCGTTCAGAGCGCACACTGGACGCTCTGGCCGAGGACTAGGGTTGATCCAAGTGTTCTGACCTGAGCTTGGGTGCTTGGCTGCCGTTGTAACTGGCTAATGTTGGCTAGCTACATCCAGACACAAATGAGAGAACATTTCACTCTGACCATTGTACTTGCCCTAGCAGAGCTGGTTAGGCTGGTTTCATGTTATCCAGAGTGTTGGTAACTGTAACTGTGCTGCTAGCAACAATTTAATCACGCTTTAAAAAACTACACAACTTAGCTAAGTTAGATAGCATATAGTTGATATACTGGCAAGTCCGATGTATTAGTAGCCAACCAACGTTAGGTAGCTAGCTAACATACTGGTACATACTACTGTAATATGCTATGTGGTTCGTGAGGATAGCGTAGGTAACAAATTGTCAGCCAACATAACGTAACTTATGTGAAAAGTCATTACATTGCTCAACATTCGTCATAATTAGTTACATTTCACTGGATGTTGGCCAGGTGGTAGCGTCCCACACCCCCTAGAGAGGTTAAAGCAATGAATTTGTATCTGCTCTCGTTGGACTTCGGCTGCATATCTTCCGCCATTTACTACAAATCTGAAAATGTTGTGAAGCCCCTCCCCATTTTGAGGAATTGCATTATGGGCCCTAAAGTACGGCAATAGTGTCCTCTGCGTGTATACTTCATATTTTGGCAAATTTAGGACGACATCCGGGAATTGTCATACTAACTATATCTGTAAAATGGGATAGAGACAGCTTGATCCCATATGTCGAAGGGGCTTGGTCCTTCTTTTTTGATATTTTCAGTGGTATTGTTAACAAACGCACCCCCATAAAGAAAATGAGAACCGAAAAAACAGGTTCAGCCCCTGGTTCGACCGTGATCTGGCAGAGTTACTCCACCTCAAGAATTGCATTTGGCGAAAGGCTTGGTACACGCATACTCAGGCTGACTGGCTCTCGTTCAGGCAAATGAGAAATAAGTGCACAGGCTATCCGGAAGGCCAAAGTTAGTTACTTTAAGGAGCAGTTCTCTCTCTGTGGGTCTAACCCCAAGAAGTTCTGGGAAACGGTTAAAGACCTGGAGGATAAACCCTTGTCCTCACAGCTGCCCATGTCCCTTAATGTTAATGATGTGGTTGTTACAGACAAGAACATGGCTGAGCTTTTTAATCACCATTTTATTAAGTCAGGATTCATATTTGACTCAGCCATGCCTCATTGCCAGTCCAACATTTCCTCATTTCCCACCCCTTCTAATGTGACTATCCCCGATGCTTCTCCCTCTTTTTCACCTGCCCCGCTACAAAGTTTCTCCCTGCAGTCACTAAGTCCGAGGTGCTAATGGCATTCCTTAAACTTGACCCCCCAAAAAACATCTGAGTCATATGGATTAGACCCTTTCTTCTTAAAAAATGTTCTTACCCCTATCATTGCCAAGCCTGTATCTCCTTTCTGGGGAGGTTCCCATTGCTTTGATGGGAGCCACAGTTCATCTTTTATTTAAAAAGGGGGGAGATCAAGCTGATCCTAATTGTTATAGGCCAATTTCTATTTTGCCCTGTTTATCAAAAGTGATGGAAAAACTTGTCAATAATCAACTGACTAGCTTTCTTGATGTCTATAGTATTCTCTCTGCTATGCAATGTTTTCTGCTCAGGTTATTGATGCGTCACTGCAACCTTAAAAAGGTCCTAAATGATGTCACCATTGCCATTGATTCTAAGCAATATTGTGCTGCTATTTCTATTGACTTGGCCAAAGCTTTTGATACAGTAGACCATTCCATTCTTGTGAGCCAGCTAAGGAGGATTGGTGTCTGATGGGTCTTTGGCCTGGTTTGCTAACTACCTCTCTCAAAGAGTGCAGTGTATAAAGTCAGAACATCTGCGGTCTCAGCCACTGCCTGTCACCAAGGGAGTACCCCAAGGCTCAAGCCTAGGCCCCACGCTCTTCTCAATTTACATCAACAACATAGCTCAGGCAGTAGGAAGCTCTCTAATCCATTTATATGCAGACGATAGTCTTATACTAGGTTGGCCCCTCCCCAGATTTTGTGTTAATGCTCTACAACAAATCTTTCTTAGTGCCCAACAGGCTTTCTCTACCCTTAACCTTGTTTTGGAGGTGTTCAGAACAAAAAGGTCATGTGGTTTGGTAAGAAGAATGCCCCTCTTCCCACCGGTGTGATTACTACCTCTGAGGGTTTAGAGCTTGAGGTAGTCACTTCATACAAGTACTTGGAAGTATGGCTAGACAGTGCACTGCCCTTCTCTCTGCACATATCAAAGCTGCAGGCTAAAGTCAAATCTAGACTTTGTTTCCTCTATCGTAATCACTCCTCTTTCACCCCAGCTGCCAAACTAACCCTGATTCAGATGACCATCCTAACCATGCTAGATCACGGAGACGTAATTTATAGATCGGCAGGTAAAGGTGCTCTCGAGCGGCTAGATGTTCTTTACCATTCAGCCATCAGATTTACCACCAATGCTCCTTATAGGACACATCACTGCACTCCTCTGTAAACTGGTAATCTATGTATACCCGTCGCAAGACCTACTGGTTAATGCTTATTTAGAAAACCCTCTTAGGCCTCACTCCCCTTTATCTGAGATATCTACTGCAGCCCTCATCCTCCACATACAACACCCGTTCTGCCAGTCACATTCTGTTAAAGGTCCCCAAAGTACACACATCCCTGGGTCCCTCTTTTCAGTTCGCTGCAGCTAGCGACTGGAACGAGCTGCAAAAAACACTCAAACTGGACAGTTTTATCTCAATCTCTTAATTCAAAGACTCAAATCATGGACACTCTTACTGACAGTTGTGGCTGCTTCGTGTGATGTATTGTTGTCTACCTTCTTGCGCGGTTGTCTGTGCCCAATAATGTTTGTACCATGTTTTGTGCTGCTACCATGTTGTGTTGCTACCATGTTGTTTTTCTTACGTTGCCACCATGCTGTGTTGACAACATAGCAACACATGACGTCTTAGGTCTCTCTTTATGTAGTGTTGTCACTCTTGTCATGATGTGTGTTTTGTCCAATATTTATATTGTATTTATTTCCCCGCAGGAGGCCTTTTGGTAGGCCGTCATTGCAAATAAGAATTTATTCTTAACTGACTTCCCTGGTTCAATAAATGTTAAATAAAATATAAAAAAATCCATAATTGCACCATGGGTAATTGATGTAGCATTTGTTGTGAATCTTAAAGCACCATGATACACCGTGTCCAGAGTTTAAGGTACTTGTGGAGGCCTGCATGTCCTCTCCCCTGTCCTCGCCCCTACCTGGGCTCGAACCAGGGACCCTCTGCACACATCAACAACTGACACCCACGAAGCATTGTTACCCATCGCACCACAAAAGCCACGGCCCTTGCAGAGCAAGGGGAACAACTACTTCAAGGTCTCAGAGCGAGTGACGTCACCGATTGAAACGCTATTAGCGCGCACCACCGCTAACTAGCTAGCCATTTCACATCGGTTACACATAGACAATATCACCATAATCGAGGACCGATAACAAAGTGCTTTGAACAAGATCATTTCTGACAGACATTGAAAAGCAAGATTTGTCCCTAAAATAGAAACCCAATTTCAACGTCAGTTTCTTCAAGGTTAACAATGTGCTGTTTAAAATTCAGCTTTTCATCCAACTAATTCCCATAGATATTATAGGAGGTGACCCTATCAATTTGCTGGCCTTTCATAGTTAAAATCTGAAAGTGACCATCTGTTTACAAAAAAAAAAAAAAAGCACGTGTCAATTCGAAAAGATGCCTCTGAATAACATCAAAAGCCAACTATAAGTCCTGAAAAGCGATCTCAATAGTAGATGCGCAAGAATAAATCAGTGTCAACAGTCTTCCCTATATCATTTATATACAGTGTAAAAAGGATCGGACCTAAAGTTGAGCCCTGGGGAACTCCTTTCGTAAGCCTTCGAAACTCAGATTCCATTCCCTGTTGTGCTACACACTGTTCTGTCAGAAAGGTCATTTTGGAACCAATACAAAGCATCAACACTTAAACTGACTTTTATTTAGTCTATACAACAGCAGGGCATAGTCAATGGTGTCGAAGGCCTTTGACAAGTCGATAAAAAGTGAACATCTAAAAAAATCCCCAACAACCTTAGTGCAGTAATTGTACTATACTGCCCTACCAAGCAAAAAGGCAGTAACTGATCATTTGGTAGAAAATGAGTTAGTCATTTTTGCTCCATTAAATACATGCTTAATCATGTGGACAAGTATTCTGCCTCTATTGTATTGTGTTTTGGTGAAAATGGGGGTCATGTTAGCAGTAACTGCATAAAGTTACTGTGAAACCAAGGTAAATAAAAGCCCTTTTTCCTCAGTTCCACACTATGAGCAGTTACTGGCTTTTTGCTTGGTAGGGCAGTATACTTGGCTTTAAAACCCGACTGGAATTGAGATAAAACTGATGAAATCATAACTCAGTTTTTTCCAAAATGTTTGCATGTGCAGACAGTTTAGATATGTGACGATAGTTATCCAACTGGGACAGATTTCCACCCTTATGTAAAGGCGTGACGTAGGCTGCTTTCCAGACTTTAGGAATGGTATTACTCGCCAATGAAAGATTTACCATATGAGTGAGGGGCAGCAATAATCTCTGCACCCATTATTTGAAAAATGAGGGTTCAATTCATCCGGGCCAGCCGCTTTCTTAAGAGTAATAGATTTGAGTGCCTTTACAACTTCTGAAAGCTCAATCAACACAAGCGTGTGGCTGTTGGTGTGTGGCTGTTGGTGTGTGGCTGTTGGTGTGTGGCTGTTGGTGTGTGGCTGTTGGTGTGTGGCTGTTGGTGGGCGTTTAAATGTGTGAATGTTCGCAACTGTGTTTATTTTCTTCTCTCATTTAGTTTTTCCATCTGTGCTCAAGTCTGTCTGCCTTCTCCCATTCCTCTCTCACCATCTATATCAGGGCAGAACTCTATGTAGACCCAGTCTGAGTTGACTCCGTCTGCGCTGGCTTGGACTCGGAGCATGTATTTGCCCAGGTAGTACAGATCAGAACCTGTGAGGTCACAGCGGGTGTGTGTGGTCCTTTTACAGACACAGATCCAGCTCCAGTTCCTCTTCTTCATCTTCATCTGGTACTTCCTGTTGGGGAGCGAGCGAGAGGGTCAGTGATGAGAGGCAGTCTTGGCCTAATACCAGATCATGACTCTGTGGTAAATTAAAACAGACGAGATACTGTTTGGGTGTAGGATGTGAAATACGGTATCATGTGTGACATGTAGGAGGGGGGAGGTGAAATACGGTATCATGTGTGACATGTAGGAGGGGGGAGGTGAAATACAGTACGTGACATGTAAGATGGGGTGGAGGGTTCTGCGGGGGTGGTGTGCGTACATCTGGTGACTTACGCCATGTACTCTACAGTGAAGTTAACAGCGTTGCCTGTGGTCGTCTGGTCCCAGTCCCACGTCAGTACGTACTGTGTGTTCAGGGTGAGCAGAGTCAGGTTCTGAGGTTGTAGCAGCTCTGCAAGCACTGGAACACAGAGAGTAAGACAGGCAGACCGGGTCATTGAGAAGTTCTTCACTGTTTGGTACCGTGTTGATTACATGATGGGAGTTGGATATAATCAACTGATTCGGCAGCAACTGTGAAGTTAAAATAACCTAACCATTTGCATACTTTAGGCTGTGTATTTCATCACTACTTCACAGCCAACCACCTATTCACATGTCCTGTGGACAATATGAAATATTCAACAAAAGAGGAATTGATCCAATATTTAAAATCTCTGAAGAACCAATAAGCAAACACATTCCTGTGGTGAGAATGAAACAATAGACGTGCAACAATGACATTGACCTCACTAGCAAGCCAGCGCTTCTATTGGACGATTCCACGCCAGCGAGAAATATTTTCAGTCTCTCAGAATGTTCTTGTAATTCTCACATAGGAACGGCATTGGGAGGATGTTTACCATGCGTTTTACCTTTGTAGCAAACAATTATTATTTTTTAAACATGATGAAAGTGGCCATGTAAGACCCTAATGATCTGTAAACCGTACATGATAGACATCTTGGTGTCATTATAACTCCTTGTAGTGTTCCCTCAAATATGGAGTATGTCTAGACTATTTTAAATAAAAATCGTCACATTCATTTATTCAACATTAAAAAAAATATTGATCTCAAAACAACACTTTTCGATTTAGCTTATTTTTAGACAGTTTGTAAACAATATACTCTTCTTCAAAAATAAACATTTCTAGAGTAGGCTCTGGTACATTTAATGATATGATCCAGTCTATTACATAGAAATGGTAATTATAGGTCATTAACCAATCACAGCCGTCCTTTAGGATTGCACATAAAGCAAGTCACCAGCAGATGGATTGCCTTTGAATCCATTTTCCCCCATTCACTGTGTTGGTGGTGCTCATAAACTGTTTCACACAGAATTAGCAGAGTCCACTCTGGAAATGTGATGTACTTGTAGATTATTCAAATTGGTCAGAAGCCGAAAAAGGAAATTCCTGAGGACAACAATGCGAACTCCACCTATGCTCTCCAGTAAACATTAAATCACATGGTTTATCTGTTGCTCTGTGACTGCGATAACTTCAGAACAAAATTTGACTACAATAAAGTTACCAATGTCTTTGCAAATGATCCAAACAAGCCACGTATAACAATATGCTTCAAATGAAAACACAGATGACTGCGGTAAAAATAAACCGCAGGCTATAGGCTTATTACACACGAAAGACAATGGTCTAAATATCCCCTCCGGTTGGTTTAGTCATCTTGCTTGGTTAACTTAGTCTTAAAACAGTAGATGGGTTCAAGAACACTTGCATTTTGTCACATAGCTAACCAAAGTTAGCAAACGTTACGTTTTTTGACTGTGCACATGTCGCGCAAGCAAGGAATGATCATTATGTTGTTTGACCTGGATGCTTCATGTGCAACCCACACCCCTGCTATTTTTTTAAACTTGTGGATGGTGAAACACATTGAAGGCTTTCAGAAACACATTGAAAAGTAACTAGACACGGTGTTGATCAGTCAGCACACATTTACACAAGAACAAAATGTAATTGACAGAGGACGGAGCAGAGTGAATTTATACATAAGGGCTAGAATTTGCTCTGGATCTTCTAACAGCGATGCGTCCGTCTGGTGTGTGTATGTATTATAAATGACCAGTTTTCCCAGAGTTCCGTGTATCTAACTGGTTATAATAGCAGCAGAGGATGTACGCTAGTTTATTTGTTTCTGCTCGGATTACACGCAAGTGTCCAGGACAGAAGTTTACACAGATGACAGTATTCAGCCAGAAGAAAAACATTATATAGCAATAGATACAGTGCATTCAGAGAGTTTTCAGAACCCTTGACTTTTCCCACATTTTGTTATGTTACAACCTTATTTCTAAAACATAACGATTCAGACCCTTTGCTACGAGACTCAAAATTGAGCTCAGGTGCATCCTGTTTCCATTGATCATCCTTAAGATGTTTCTACAACTTGGAGTCCACCTGTGGTAAATTCAATAGACTGGACAAGATGGGAATAGGCACACACCTGTCTAGGTAAATTGCAACCGTTCTTAGTCGTTTTTTGTGCGCACGTGGGGGGTGCCGCCTACACAGCCAGGATGCCTGCTAAACCAAGTATAACTATAAGAAATCTAAGACGTGTCAAATTATATCCAGCTCAGGGGCTCCAGCTATGCATTTGGCTGCCAACTTGCTAGCTAAGTGGCTAGATGTCAAGATTTAGTTTATTGGTCACTGTAGAGACATTCAATCCCATCCTGGATCGAGATCCCTGTTGCCTAAATTGTTATGAAAGAACTCCGCAGATGCAAAGTCTGGCGAGAGAATTTCAGTAAAATGTGGCCTGTGGCCTGCTGGAGGTCATTTTGCAGGGCTCTGGCAGTGCCCCTCCTTGCACAAAGGCGGAGATAGCGGTCCTGCTGCTGGGTTGTTGCCCTCCTACGGCCTTCTCCACATCTCCTGATGTACTGGCCTGTCTCCTGGTAGCGCCTCCATGCTCTGGACACTACGCTGACAGACACAGCAAACCTTCTTGCCACAGCTTGCATTGATGTGCCATCCTGGATGAGCTGCACTACCTGAGCCACTTGTGTGGGTTGTAGACTCCGTCTCATGCTACCACTAGAGCGAAAGCACTGCCAGCATTCAAAAGTGACCAAAACATCAGCCAGGAAGCATAGGAACTGAGAAGTGGTCTGGTCACCACCTGCAGAACCACTCCTTTATTGGGGGTGTCTTGCTAATTGCCTATAATTTCCACCTTTTGTCTATTCCATTTGCACAACAGCATGTGAAATGTATTGTCAACCAGTGTTGCTTCCTAAGTGGACAGTTTGATTTCACAGAAGTGTGATTGACTTGGAGTTACATTGTGTTGTTTAAGCGGTCCCTTTATTTTTTTGAGCAGTGTATAATGCTGTGTGACCAGGATTTTTATTTTATTTAGGAGCACCAATGCGCCTGGAACAATTAAGTATTCTAGCAATATTAGCGCAAATATTTTTGCATTGTGCTCCTACATTTTTTTGTTGTTGTGCGCTTACATTTTTCTCAACTTCAACATGCAATGTGCTCCTTATAAAATACGTCAGCGACAGCGTAGACCCAAGTAAGTACACAAAAGGTATAAATATGCAATATCCTCCTTTGCATACTTGGGTATTATTCTAAAGGAGCTCTGCATCCAAACAAGACCAAATTTGGTTGTTCCGATCCAAACATTGACATCTATGTTTCACAAATTTGGCCATAAAAGTACACCACAGTACAGCTCAATAGAGTACAGTGTACTCAAGTCGTGTGATCTGTGTACTGTAATGTACTGCTTCACTATACTCTACGATCCAAACTTGTGAACCCAACGATGGTGTGACTACTATAAATTCCAAATGTAGCCAATTCAATTTCATAAATTCCGCTACCGAATTTTTTAGAAATTCCATTAACAATTTGGTAATGGAATTGTCTTAATCACTTAATTCATAAACAAAATTGATGTCAGTAAAAACACTAACTGAAAGGTCTAATTATACTTGTTCCTTCCATTATCCTCCCTCATGAAATACACATTTGAAAATACACACCACATGGCCAAAAGTATGTGGACGCCTGCTCGTCAACAATCTAATTTCAAAATCATGGGCATTGGCGTTGGTCCCCCGTTTTCTGTCATAACAGCCTCCACTCTTCTGGGAAGGATTTCCACTAGATGTTGGAACACTGCTGCAGGGACTTGCTTCCATTCAGCCAGGAGAGCATTTGTGAGGTTGGGCGATTAGGCCTGGCTCGTAGTCGGCATTCCAATTAATCCCAAAGGTGTTCAATAGGGTTGAGGTCAGGGCTCTGTGCAGGTGTAACCGATGTGAAATGGCTAGCTAGTTAGCGGTGGTGCGCGCTAGCAGCCTTTCAGTCGTTGACGTCACTTGCTCTGAGACACTGAAGTAGTGGTTCCCCTTGCTCTGCAAGGGCCGCGGCTTTTGTGGAGCGATGGGTAACGATGCTTCGAGGGTGACTGTTGTTGATGTGTCCCTGGTTCGCGCCCGTGTCAGGACGAGGGGGCGGACGTAAAGTTATACTGTTACACAGGCCAGTCAAGTTCTTCCACACCGATCTCAACAAACCATTTCTAAATGGACCTCACTTTGTGCATGGGGGCATTATCATACCGAAACAATAAAGGGCTTCCCCAAATTGTTGCCACTAAGTTTGAAAGAAAAGAATCGTCTAGAATGTCGTATCATTAAGATTTCCCTTCACTGGAACTAAAGGGGCATAGCCCAAAACATGAAAAACTGCCAAACCCATTATTCTTTCTCAAAACGTTACAGTTGGCACTATGCATTCGGGCAAGTAGCGCCCTCCTGGCAGTCGCCAAACCCATTTTGCAAATACATGCTTGAACGTGCCAATCGGATCTAGCTCGCTTGTTAGGCTCTGCCCACCTCCTTGCTTGTTCTGCCTACTCAGATCAAATTTGCGCCCATTGGAAACGACAGACTGTGGTCTATTTGGTTAATCCTTAGTCCAAATTAATGTACAGGTTTTGTTTAAAGCGCAAATTGTCTCGAAAACAAAACAGCCAAATACTCCATTTAAACGTGAATCGATTCACAATTCCGGTATGGTTCTAGAAACAAATCCCTTTACTTTCATATCACATCAAAATAATTTAACAAACGCAAAATATACTTACTGTACACTGTTTTAAAGGTGTACACAGTTGCAGCCGACAGTATTTTTCAGTGAATACACATTTTCGGCGTCTGTCTTTGTTTAAACACAGGTGTTCGGAGACGCTGATGGCTAGCTAATTAGCACAGGTAGCTGTTTTCCGTTAACAAGCACTGTAACGTGGAAATATGGCTGTGTGGGAATCCAATCCTAACCCTGTGTAATGGAACCGGGAGTCAAGAACGAGCTGTGCGTTCGTGAATTCAACTCTGGCTATCTATTCCGACTCCAGCGCGCTCTCGTCTGAGTCCCGGAGTGCAGAATAACTGTTGAATGTACAAACACGCAACACATGTTGAATATGACCGGTGTCAGTAAACGTCGGCAGAAAAAAACATTATTAAATGATTGCCAGCAGCACAGTCACCATCCCTCTAGATAACATGAACACAACCTAATCAGCTCTTCTAGGGCGAGGAAAAATGGTCAGAAGGAGGTGAACTCGTATTAAAATGTCTGAAAGTAGCTTTAGCCAGTTAGCTTGGGTGCTTGACTGCGGTTGATGTCGGAACGCTCCGATCAACCAGAGCGTCCAGTGTGCGTTCTGAATTTATGAACGGACAATCAATGCTTTGCATTTTCGAACGTCCAGAGCACCCTGGCACTCCAGAGTGGATGCGAAGACGTAACAATCGTATCCATATAAAACCGGGGCCAACATCCATATAGCTAAACCCAATTTCGTCCTAATGTAGCTATCGAGTGGTGCAGCGGTCTAAGGCACTGCATCTCAGTGCTAGGGGTAGGATTACCACACCGCCGAGAGACTGAAAACCAGCTTCTATCTCAAGGCCATCAGACTGTTAAACAGCCATCACTAACACAGAGAGGCTGCTGCCTACATACAGACTTTAAATCATTGGCCACTTTAATAATGTTTACATATCTTGCATTACTCATCTCATCATCTCATATGTATATACTGTATTTTATACCATCTATTTCATCTTGCCTATGGCGCTCTGTCATTGCTCGTCCATATATTTATATAAATATATTCTTATTCCATTCCTTTACAGACCCCCCATTCCTTTACACGGTCCCGTGTGGCTCAGTTGGTAGAGCATGGCGTTTGCAACGCCAGGGTTGTGGGTTCATTCCCCACGGGGGGGACCAGGATGGGGGGGGACCAATATGTATGAACTTTCCAATTTGTAAGTCGCTCTGGATAAGAGCGTCAGCTAAATGACTTAAATGTAAATGTAGATTTGTGTGTATTGTAACGACCCTGGGTTTATAAGCGTGGAAATCGACTCTGCCGCACGAGCATGCTTTTGCGGCACAGTCGATGTGAAACAACCTCCCTATGTATGTCTCTCAATCAGAGGAAAACGAAAACACCTGCCTCTGATTGAGAGCCATACAAGGTCAATTAAACCTGACACTTAACATAGAACAAACAACACAGACTGCCCACCCAGCTCACGTCCTGACCCACTAAACACAACAATACAAAAGGAAAACAAGGTCAGGAACGTGACAGGCAGTAACTGATCATTTGGTAGAAAATGAGTTAGTCATTTTTGCTCCATTAAATACATGCTTAATCATGTGGACAAGTATTCTGCCTCTATTGTATTGTGTTTTGGTGAAAATGGGGGTCATGTTAGCAGTAACTGCATAAAGTTACTGTGAAACCAAGGTAAATAAAAGCCCTTTTTCCTCAGTTCCACGCTATGAGCAGTTACTGGCTTTTTGCTTGGTAGGGCAGTATACTTGGCTTTAAAACCCGACTGGAATTGAGATAAAACTGATGAACTCATAACTCAGTTTTTTCCAAAATGTTTGCATGTGCAGACAGTTTAGATATGTGACGATAGTTATCCAACTGGGACAGATTTCCACCCTTATGTAAAGGCGTGACGTAGGCTGCTTTCCAGACTTTAGGAATGGTATTACTCGCCAATGAAAGATTTACCATATGAGTGAGGGGCAGCAATAATCTCTGCACCCATTATTTGAAAAATGAGGGTTCAATTCATCCGGGCCAGCCGCTTTCTTAAGAGTAATAGATTTGAGTGCCTTTACAACTTCTGAAAGCTATATCAACACAAGCGTGTGGCTGTTGGTGTGTGGCTGTTGGTGGGCGTTTAAATGTGTGAATGTTCGCAACTGTGTTTATTTTCTTCTCTCATTTAGTTTTTCCATCTGTGCTCAAGTCTGTCTGCCTTCTCCCATTCCTCTCTCACCATCTATATCAGGGCAGAACTCTATGTAGACCCAGTCTGAGTTGACTCCGTCTGCGCTGGCTTGGACTCGGAGCATGTATTTGCCCAGGTAGTACAGATCAGAACCTGTGAGGTCACAGCGGGTGTGTGTGGTCCTTTCACAGACACAGATCCAGCTCCTCTTCTTCATCTTCATCTTGTACTTCCTGTTGGGGAGCGAGCGAGAGGGTCAGTGATGAGAGGCAGTCTTGGCCTAATACCAGATCATGACTGTGGTAAAATAAAACATACGAGTCACTGTTTGGGTGTAGGAGGTGAAATACGGTATCATGTGTGACATGTAGGAGGGGGGAGGTGAAATACAGTACGTGACATGTAAGAGGGGTGGAGGGTTCTGCGGGGGTGGTGTGCGTACATCTGGTGACTTACGCCATGTACTCTACAGTGAAGGTAACAGCGTTGCCTGTGGTCGTCTGGTCCCAGTCCCACGTCAGTACGTACTGTGTGTTCAGGGTGAGCAGAGTCAGGTTCTGAGGTTGTAGCAGCTCTGCAAGCACTGAAACACAGAGAGTAAGACAGGCAGACCGCGTCATTGAGAAGTTCTTCACTGTTTGGTACCGTGTTGATTACATGATGGGAGTTGGATATAATCAACTGATTCGGCAGCAACTGTGAAGTTAAAATAACCTAACCATTTGCATACTTTAGGCTGTGTATTTCATCACTACTTCACAGCCAACCACCTATTCACATGTCCTGTGGACAATATGAAATATTCAACAAAAGAGGAATTGATCCAATATTTAAAATCTCTGAAGAACCAATAAGCAAACACATTCCTGTGGTGAGAAAGAAACAATAGACGTGCAACAATGACATTGACCTCACTAGCAAGCCAGCGCTTCTATTGGACGATTCCACGCCAGCGAGAAATATTTTCAGTCTCTCAGAATGTTCTTGTAATTCTCACATAGGAACGGCATTGGGAGGATGTTTACCATGCGTTTTACCTTTGTAGCAAACAATTATTATTTTTTAAACATGATGAAAGTGGCCATGTAAGACCCTAATGATCTGTAAACCGTACATGATAGACATCTTGGTGTCATTATAACTCCTTGTAGTGTTCCCTCAAATATGGAGTATGTCTGGACTATTTTAAATAAAAATCGTCACATTGATTTATTCAACATTAAAAAAAATATTGATCTCAAAACAACACTTTTCGATTTAGCTTATTTTTAGACAGTTTGTAAACAATATACTCTTCTTCAAAAATAAACATTTCTAGAGTAGGCTCTGGTACATTTAATGATATGATCCAGTCTATTACATAGAAATGGTAATTATAGGTCATTAACCAATCACAGCCGTCCTTTAGGATTGCACATAAAGCAAGTCACCAGCAGATGGATTGCCTTTGAATCCATTTTCCCCCATTCACTGTGTTGGTGGTGCTCATAAACTGTTTCACACAGAATTAGCAGAGTCCACTCTGGAAATGTGATGTACTTGTAGATTATTCAAATTGGTCAGAAGCCGAAAAAGGAAATTCCTGAGGACAACAATGCGAACTCCACCTATGCTCTCCAGTAAACATTAAATCACATGGTTTATCTGTTGCTCTGTGACTGCGATAACTTCAGAACAAAATTTGACTACAATAAAGTTACCAATGTCTTTGCAAATGATCCAAACAAGCCACGTATAACAATATGCTTCAAATGAAAACACAGATGACTGCGGTAAAAATAAACCGCAGGCTATAGGCTTATTACACACGAAAGACAATGGTCTAAATATCCCCTCCGGTTGGTTTAGTCATCTTGCTTGGTTAACTTAGTCTTAAAACAGTAGATGGGTTCAAGAACACTTGCATTTTGTCACATAGCTAACCAAAGTTAGCAAACGTTACGTTTTTTGACTGTGCACATGTCGCGCAAGCAAGGAATGATCATTATGTTGTTTGACCTGGATGCTTCATGTGCAACCCACACCCCTGCTATTTTTTTAAACTTGTGGATGGTGAAACACATTGAAGGTTTTCAGAAACACATTGAAAAGTAACTAGACACGGTGTTGATCAGTCAGCACACATTTACACAAGAACAAAATGTAATTGACAGAGGACGGAGCAGAGTGAATTTATACATAAGGGCTAGAATTTGCTCTGGATCTTCTAACAGCGATGCGTCCGTCTGGTGTGTGTATGTATTATAAATGACCAGTTTTCCCAGAGTTCTGTGTATCTAACTGGTTATAATAGCAGCAGAGGATGTACGCTAGTTTATTTGTTTCTGCTCGGATTACACGCAAGTGTCCAGGACAGAAGTTTACACAGATGACAGTATTCAGCCAGAAGAAAAACATTATATAGCAATAGATACAGTGCATTCAGAGAGTTTTCAGAAGCCTTGACTTTTCCCACATTTTGTTATGTTACAACCTTATTTCTAAAACATAACGATTCAGACCCTTTGCTACGAGACTCAAAATTGAGCTCAGGTGCATCCTGTTTCCATTGATCATCCTTAAGATGTTTCTACAACTTGGAGTCCACCTGTGGTAAATTCAATAGACTGGACAAGATGGGAATAGGCACACACCTGTCTAGGTAAATTGCAACCGTTCTTAGTCGTTTTTTGTGCGCACGTGGGGGGTGCCGCCTACACAGCCAGGATGCCTGCTAAACCAAGTATAACTATAAGAAATCTAAGACGTGTCAAATTATATCCAGCTCAGGGGCTCCAGCTATGCATTTGGCTGCCAACTTGCTAGCTAAGTGGCTAGATGTCAAGATTTAGTTTATTGGTCACTGTAGAGACATTCAATCCCATCCTGGATCGAGATCCCTGTTGCCTAAATTGTTATGAAAGAACTCCGCAGATGCAAAGTCTGGCGAGAGAATTTCAGTAAAATGTGGCCTGTGGCCTGCTGGAGGTCATTTTGCAGGGCTCTGGCAGTGCCCCTCCTTGCACAAAGGCGGAGATAGCGGTCCTGCTGCTGGGTTGTTGCCCTCCTACGGCCTTCTCCACATCTCCTGATGTACTGGCCTGTCTCCTGGTAGCGCCTCCATGCTCTGGACACTACGCTGACAGACACAGCAAACCTTCTTGCCACAGCTCGCATTGATGTGCCATCCTGGATGAGCTGCACTACCTGAGCCACTTGTGTGGGATGTAGACTCAGTCTCATGCTACCACTAGAGTGAAAGCACCGCCAGCATTCAAAAGTGACCAAAACATCAGCCAGGAAGCATAGGAACTGAGAAGTGGTCTGTGGTCACCACCTGCAGAACCACTCCTTTATTGGGGGTGTCTTGCTAATTGCCTATAATTTCCATCTTTTGTCTATTCCATTTGCACAACAGCATGTGAAATTTATTGTCAATCAGTGTTGCTTCCTAAGTGGACAGTTTGATTTCACAGAAGTGTGATTGACTTGGAGTTACATTGTGTTGTTTAAGCGGTCCCTTTATTTTTTTGAGCAGTGTATTATGCTGTGTGACCAGGATTTTTTTATTTATTTAGGAGCACCAATGCGCCTGGAACAATTAAGTATTCTAGCAATATTAGCGCAAATATTTTTGCATTGTGCTCCTACATTTTTTGTTGTTGTGCGCTTACATTTTTCTCAACTTCAACATGCAATGTGCTCCTTATAAAATACGTCAGCGACAGCGTAGACCCAAGTAAGTACACAAAAGGTATAAATATGCAATATCCTCCTTTGCATACTTGGGTATTATTCTAAAGGAGCTCTGCATCCAAACAAGACCAAATTTGGTTGTTCCGGACCAAATCTGAACCAAGCATTGACATCTATGTTTCACAAGTTTGGCCATAAAAGTACACCACAGTACAGCTCAGTGTACTCAAGTCGTGTGATCTGTGTACTGTAATGTACTGCTTCACTGTACTCTACTATCCAAACTTGTGAACCCAACGATGGTGTGACTACTATAAATTCCAAATGTAGCCAATTCAATTTCATAAATTCCGCTACCGAATTTTTCAGAAATTCCATTAACAATTTGGTAATGGAATTGTCTTAATCACTTAATTCATAAACAAAATTGATATCAGTAAAAACACTAACTGAAAGGTCTAATTGTACTTGTTCCTTCCATTATCCTCCCTCATGAAAGACAAATTAGAAAATATACACTACAAGGCCAAAAGTATGTGGACGCCTGTGTAACGGATGTGAAATGGCTAGCTAGTTAGCGGGTACGCGCTACTAGCATTTCAATCAGTTACGTCACTTGCTCTGAGACTTAAGTAGGGTTTCCCCTTGCTCAGCAAGGGCCGCGGCTTTTGTGGAGCGATGGGTAACGACGCTTCGTGGGCGACTGTTGTTGACGTGTGCAGAGGGTCCCTGGTTCGCGCCCGTGTCGGGGCGAGGGGACGGTTTAAAGTTATACTGTTACACCTGCTCGTCAAACATCTCTCCAAAATCATGGGCATTGGCGTTGGTCCCCCGTTTGCTGCTATAACAGCCTCCACTCTTCTGGGAAGGATTTCCACTAGATGTTGGAACACTGCTGCAGGGACTTGCTTCCATTCAGCCAGGTTCAGCCACTCCATTTGTGAGGTTGGGGACTGATATTGGGCGATTAGGCCTGGCTTGTAGTCGGCATTGCAATTCATCCCAAAGGTGTTCAATACGGTTGAGGTCAGGGCTCTGTGCAGGCCAGTCAAGTTCTTCCACACCGATCTCAACAAACCATTTCTAAATGGACCTCACTTTGTGCATGGGGGCATTATCATACCGAAACAAGAAAGGGCTTCCCCAAATTGTTGCCACAAAGTTTGAAGCACAGAATCGTCTAGAATGTCGTATCATTAAGATTTTCCTTCACTGGAACTAAAGGGGCCTAGCCCAAAACATGAAAAACTGCCAAACCCATTATTCTTGCTCAAAACGTTACAGTTGGAACTATGCATTCGGGCAAGTAGCGCCCTCCTGGCAGTCGCCAAACCCATTTTGCAAATACATGCTTGAACGTGCCAATCGGATCTAGCTCGCTTGTTAGGCTCTGCCCACCTCCTTGCTTGTTCTGCCTACTCAGATCAAATTTGCGCCCATTGGAAACGACAGACTGTGGTCTATTTGGTTAATCCTTAGTCCAAATTAATGTACAGGTTTTGTTTAAAGCGCAAATTGTCTCGAAAACAAAACAGCCAAATACTCCATTTAAACGTGAATCGATTCACAATTCTGGTATGGTTCTAGAAACAAATCCCTTTACTTTCATATCACATCAAAATAATTTAACAAACGCAAAATATACTTACTGTACACTGTTTTAAAGGTGTACACAGTTGCAGCCGACAGTATTTTTCAGTGAATACACATTTTCGGCGTCTGTCGGTGTTCGGAGACGCTGATGGCTAGCTAATTAGCACAGGTAGCTGTTTTCCGTTAACAAGCACTGTAACGTGGAAATATGGCTGTGTGGGAATCCAATCCTAACCCTGTGTAATGGAACCGGGAGTCAAGAACGAGCTGTGCGTTCGTGAATTCAACTCTGGCTATCTATTCCGACTCCAGCGCGCTCTCGTCTGAGTCCCGGAGTGCAGAATAACTGTTGAATGTACAAACACGCAACACATGTTGAATATGACCGGTGTCAGTAAACGTCGGCAGAAAAAAACATTATTAAATGATTGCCAGCAGCACAGTCACCATCCCTCTAGATAACATGAACACAACCTAATCAGCTCTTCTAGGGCGAGGAAAAATGGTCAGAAGGAGGTGAACTCGTATTAAAATGTCTGAAAGTAGCTTTAGCCAGTTAGCTTGGGTGCTTGACTGCGGTTGATGTCGGAACGCTCCGATCAACCAGAGCGTCCAGTGTGCGTTCTGAATTTATGAACGGACAATCAATGCTTTGCATTTTCGAACGTCCAGAGCACCCTGGCACTCCAGAGTGGATGCGAAGACGTAACAATTGTATCCATATAACACCGGGGCCAACATCTATATAGCTAAACCCAATTTCGTCCTAATGTAGCTATCGAGTGGTGCAGCGGTCTAAGGCACTGCATCTCAGTGCTAGGGTTAGGATTACCACACCGCGGAGAGACTGAAAACCAGCTTCTATCTCAAGGCCATCAGACAGTTAAACAGCCATCACTAACACAGACAGGCTGCTGCCTACATACAGACTTTAAATCATTGGCCACTTTAATAATGTTTACATATCTTGCATTACTCATCTACATCTCATATGTATATACTGTATTTTAAACCATCTATTTCATCTTGCCTATGCCGCTCTGTCATTGCTCATTCATATATTTATATAAATATATTCTTATTCCTTTACTTAGATTTGTGTGTATTATGTAGTTGTGGAATTGTTAGGTTACATATTAGATATTGCTGCACTGTCGGAACTAGAAGCACAAGCATTTCGCTACACTCGCAATAACATCTGCTAAACATGTGTATGTGACCAATACGATTTGATTTAGAGGCATCACTACAGACCCCGGTTCGATCCCGGGCTGTATCACAACCAGCTGGTGATCTGGAGTCCCATAGGGCGGCGCACAATTGGCCCAGCGTTGTCCTGGTTAGGGGAGGGTTTGGCCGGGGTAGGCTGTCATTAACCGATTTGCCTAGTTAAATAAAGATTTACAAATATATGTAAAAACAAATATAATAATCCCTTACAGGGATCTAACTATAGCTAAATTAGCTAGTTACTGTACTTACCATTGGTTATTGGGAGAGACCAGAGGAGAACGAGTGCAAAGCCCACGTTCATGATGAATAATGATTATTTAACAAGTAATCCAACGGTACGTTTTTCCCAAACTACCTTCACAGATCGTTCATTTTCCCACTCCCAGTTTTAGTTGCTGTGTGCCAGTTGATTTGGTCTATCACCCAGTGAACATCACCAGGATAAACAATCCAATACGGATGCCAACGCAATGCCATATATGGAGATGTATGAATGACGTCGAACTCAGTAACTTTACTCTCATTGGTCCTAACGATTTGTTTACGTTTTTTGTACGTAGCTTGCGACACAATCGTCAAAACATGGATGAGATCGATGGATAATCCGATTTTGGTAAATACATAGATAGATAGTTAGATATATAGTTAGCTACTTAGCTAGTTAGTTTAAAACAACAAAATTATATTTTTAAAGCAAATCTGAATGCGATGCACACGATTCACAAAACGACCAGCTAGCGATTGTTTAGCTAACGCTAGCTATTTAGCGAGCTAACGTAAACTCACTCACTTTTGTACATCGCCTTGGTCCGTACAATTGACCTTATTTTAGCGCCCAAAAAACGTAATACTTCCAGATCAACTGTAATGTCAATACCATTGTAAAGCACAATTTCTCCACTTTCCAACAGAATCAATTACATGACCTCCACGCTGCCCATTTCTGCATAATTCAAGAAGGCAACAGCGGCTTTGAGAATCATGATGCTTACAATGATGACGCAAAAAATGCCTAAGTATCCCCCCTTATCCCGTCACTGTCCATTTCTTGTTTTTAAACGATGAGAGAAGTGCTACACCTGGTGGAGAGAGATTGTAAGACAGAAATAGTTGCTTTATACGTGCTGTACGTTACTGCATGACACGTCATGATGTAACGGAGGGTCCGTTTTTCAACTTTTCTCCAATACTATAAATCCATTACCATGTCGATCAACGCTTGAATAGAAACGTAGTTCACACCCCAGATTTCGAAGTCACCACAGTCCCATTAGTTTTCTTTGTAGCCTCGTTTGAATGTCGCGGTTGCGCACATTTGTACGGAATGGGGTGAATTTACGTTAGTTGGGTGACGCATTTATTTATTTGTATTTAACCTTTATTTTACTAGGCACGTAAATTAAGAACAAATTCATATGTAGTGTTAAACTGTGTGAATAGTGTTGTGGTTTTATTTTACATTTACCTGCACGTATACCTAGTAGGTAAATGTAATTTAAAACCACAACACTCTTCGCTCAGTTTAACACTGCAAATAGCACACCTCAACATCAAATGTCTTTAATCCCACCTGGCCTATCGGAGGTCAACATGGAGCTACCAGCATATTGCGTACACCTTTCCAATACTTCCAGATCTACACAAGTTTCTAAGGGCTAAAGGTATATTTGGGTTTCAGAGATTAGTGCCAATGGAACAAGACCAGGCACACATAAACACTGCATTTGTGGTCTAATGGCCAACAACACAATAACTAGCGACTATCTGTGCAGTAGGCCTGCCTATCCTAGGGTTAGTAAGGAGCAGGCTTTCCTACCTGTCATGTAAAAAATCTTCCCAGCGTGAAATAGTTCCCAATCGTTATGCTTGTGTTGTGATTGTGATGTCATGTTGTACAATTTCTCACAGCGTGAAAATGTTCCAAGTTCAATCATTGCACGCGCATATCTTTGTGTGGATGGCTGAGCTTGTGCTAAAGGCCACCAACCCTGTTCCTTGATTGCCACAGGTTTCTGTCCCAGCAAACACTATGAGGACTAATACTCTGGAGGGTTTGTAAGTGTTGAGCTTGACCCCACTGCGTGTTCCACATGATTGAATAGTTTCTTCTGTCCTGTTAGGTAGGCATGCTATATAATGACTCTACAACAGTGGTCACCAACTGGTCGATCTCCATGTCATTACTAATAATTGATCGCCAAACATTTCTGTAAAAAAAACAACGATAAAGCCTTGCTTGCGTTCCAGTTTTATTTATTTATTTGTCTCGCTGTTGGCGGTAGGTGTACCCGATTCAGCTGCCTTGCTCGCTATGTAGGCGTAGTGTTCCCATGTGAACCATTTCATGTGTCGAAGGTACAAACTCTGCCTCCCTGGCGGACCCGGAGAGCAAATCAAGTGCACTATAGGTTTACCGCTGGCCAACCGGATGGCTCAGATTACCTTGTCTGCAGTAATGTAGCAGGCGTAAAACAATTCTACAGCAAAGTTGATACTGTGATATTTTAAAACGTATCAAACCATGACTAGAGACAGACTGTCAACGAATACAGCAAATACCTTCTGTTTTTATTAGTGAGTTTAAGTTCTTACTCAGCACTGTCAACAATTTTTAATTCAACTCCAGAACTGCAGCTGTAATGAATGAGTAGGAAAGTGTATCGATAGGCTTTCGTTATTATTAGCTAGGCAATTTTTTGATGTGGAGTAATTTCACTTGATCAATCACATGTATTTATAAAGCCTGTTTTACATCAGCAGATGTCACAAAGTGCTATATAGAAACCCAACCTAAAACCCCAAACAGCAAACAATACAGATGTAGAAGCACGGTGGCTGGGAAAAACTCCCTAGAAAGGCAGGAACCTAGAGAGGAACCAGACTCTGAGGGGTGGCCAGTCCTCTTCTGGCTGTGCTGGGTGGAGATTATAAGAGTACTTGGCCATTAAGGCCAGATTGTTCTTCAAGATGTTCAAACGTTTAGGTGTTTTTCTTAACTGCATTGTTGGTTAAGGGCTTGTAAGTAAGCATTTCACTGTAAGGTATTTGGTGCATTTGACAAATAATATTTGATATGAGCAGGGGCAAATAATCACAGTGGTTGTAGAGGATGCAACAGGTCAGTACCTCGGGAGTAAATGTCAGTTGGCTTTTCATAGCCGAGCATTCAGAGGACGAGACAGCAAAGTGCAATTTAAATGTATGCTTTCTCTGTTCATAGGAGGAACAACATGAATTTGTGCTTGAGGCAGAAATAATGCAGTGAGACTTGAGTTTCGCGATCAGCAGGAAAGTTGAGAGTGCATACCCAGTCTGCTGCCCTCTCCCACCGCTGAGACTGACCATCAGATGCAGGCCCAGTAAAATTAAAATAAAACGCGAATTATTTAAATTTATGCTCACTTAGCTGTGCCTCTCAAGTAATACAGCAACTGATCTATTACCGGTGTAATCATATAGCCTACCTCAAATTATTAACTATAAAAAAAAATGTAATGTTATTTAATTGCCCGAACAACAATTGAATTAAAGCCAATCTGAGGAGATAATCTATTGGGCCTCTAGCTTACTGCACAAACCTCATTGCTACAGAACTGTTTTTAATAAGTTAGTTAATAAGTTAATAAGTTAAACGTACATTTAAAAAAATAATAATGTAAAAAAAACTGAGTGGTAGATCTCGGCATGCATTTTGACTGAGAAAGTGATCTTGACCCAGAAAAGCTTGGCGGCCACTGGTCTACAACATAGCTCCAGGTATAAGAGCAGGTATGTTAAGTAGACTAGGCCTACTTATTATAGCCAGGGTTGGATGAGGCCACAAGACAGGTCAGAAGTTACCTTGGCTTTAAGGGGAGGGAAATATCTGCACTTGCAACGTCATCGTATGTGAAGACTTGTTTGCTCTGTGTGTGTTAGTATTAATAACTGTATTAAAACCTGAAATGTCTATTTGTAAATATGTTGCATGATGTGTCTGATCAATTCCCGAATGTATCTAATAATAATATTAGCTCCAGTTCAGGAGAGAGGAGGGCCGTGGAGAGAAAGATGTACAGTATGTTAAAGGGAAGGTTCACCCATTTTGAATCTTATATTGTTTTTTGTGCATCTCTGAGTGATGTTCTATCGATTCTCTGTGTCATTTCATGTTTTCATGTGTATCTGAGTTATTGGCGTTCAAGCAGGCAGATATGCGGCCGGTATGACGTAGTACTGTCTTAAAGCCGCTCTCATTACACTGGAAGTTAATAGGAATACGACTAGCATACATGTCAGATTTTAATTCTGGACGATATAACTCGGGAGGATGTCTTCTTTTGAATGAGCCAATGATCATATTTTTTGCGATATTTCTACCCAGAGAAAAGTGTAATTTAACAGAGGGTCTAACACATTTATCCTATTTGTCTGCCTCTTCAGTCCAGGTTGCATTTCATGGTGCTGTTGCCAGAGATATTACAACACTGTATATAGCCATAATATGACATTTTAAATGTCTCTATTCCATTGGAACTTTTGTGAGTTTAATGTTTACTGTTTATTTTTTATTATTTAATTTGATTTGGAAATGTAAACATGTTTCCCATGCCAATAAAGCCATTTGAATTGATATTAGAGAAAGGAGATAGCAATCCCATTGAGCAGGGAATGGAGGAACGTACAGTATAACGGCCCACCCAGCAGACTGTCAACCAATCGCGTTCATGTTGTCATGCTGTGTCAAGCGGTTGCTACAGTGTATGAGTCGAGAAACGTGCCTATTTTCCTCAAAAGTACGTAATATCACGATCCCAAAGCTATACAATCTTACAGATATCAAGTTAATTATCTCACATCTCGGAAAATATTTGTATTGTTGTTCTTTCTTGTTGACAAAATTCGTGCAAATGTTAGGGTTTTGAGCTAGCGCCCAATTTACTCCCATTTCCTCATTGAAGGAGCGCTCTCCCTGTACCAGAATCGCTCTGAATGAACCGCATGGCCCATTGACTTAGCATTTGCAACGAACTCAATGGCCGTTATTCCAATGGAGTTTCCCATCTCATCAAAAGTATCTCTGCTGTTGCTAATGTCAGACTCCATTCTGTGACCCACATCGATCTGCAGGTTGAACATGGTGAGATTGTAGACTCCTAAATTGATAGTGCAGTTCGTTTATGCGATGTTACAGCTAACTATCTACTTCACATGCTTATATTGTCTTTTGTATTATTATTTGTACCTAGCCAGCCAGGCCATAGAGAGAGCATTGCATTGTGGATTTTGTAGTCGACCTGAGCTTTAACGGATTTCCACAACGATTTTCACGTTGCTAGATTACCAATTTTTTTATAATACCTAAATTAAACATTTGTTGACATATATTTTTTTTTGTTCTTTAACACGGTAAATGATAGAAATGGGTGGTTTGGGATTTTTACTTTAAGGACAATTTCACCAATCTGAAACGGTGGCAGCATCTCACACTATGCAATTCGATGTCTGCTTGCAATTCAAAGCACACTGCACAACATGGCCTGATAGTTGCCTTCACACTGTGCGATTTCACAAGCTAATTCTTTACACTCGAGCCTCTCCCTTCTATCCTTCCTTCTGTGTGTACGATGGCTGTAAATACATTGAGAGAAGATAAAGGCCTTTCTCCTAACGTTGTTCACCCTGTTTTGCTGTGAAAGCAAGGGAGCCTTGTCCACCACATACAGCGTGCAGATGACAAGCTTTTTGAGACCTCCTTTTTTGACAGGAGTTTTTTATTTTTATTAATGAAAGCCATATGGTGCCGACTAGTGGACATTTAGTGGACTCTTCTGGCATAAATATCACAGTCTTCCCAAGGTAGGCTTCCCCTCCTTTATCTGCACTATGTGAAAATAACTGTTTATCTCTCCACCATATTGCTTTGACTTCTCTTGTATTTTCAGACCAGTTCAAATTTAAAAGAGAAGAGCCAATGTATTTGCCTGACTGCCCAGACTCCTTGCTCCGGCCATATGCTACGCCACGCCCACGGACATGAGTTGTTTTTTTCTCCGCAATGAGTCTGGAGCCGAGTACCTCCCCGACGATTTCTAGAATGCAAACACACAGTAACCGTTTTGATTGGTCCCAGAAACAGTTGGGTTTGGCCAGAGCCAGAACACACGTGGATAAAGCTGCATTTAGAAAATGTGTCATTGGCTTTGATACTCTGATTGGTTAGAGATGATCCAATCGCTGAGGACTTTGTTTTGTACAACACCCCTCCTTTTGATGTCACCACCAATGACTTAATTGATGTCAGTTTCAGACTGAAGTATGTAGCGAACGACAGAACAGCGGAATAATTCAGTTAAAGTCGTCAGGCAACCAATAATACTGATATGGACTATACTAAAATCAAATCACATTTTATTTGTCACATGCGCCGAAGCTTACAGTGAAATGCCCTTAACCAACAATGCAGTTCAATAAATGGAGTTAAGAAAATATTTACTAAATAAACTAAAGTGAAGAGAAAAAAAATACAATCAAAAAGTAACACACGAAAATGACATACAATAGCAAGGCTATATACAGGGGTATATAGGTACCGAGTCAATGTGCGGGGGTACAGGTTAGTTGAGGTCATTTGTAAAGTGACTATGCATAGATAATAAACGGCGAGTAGCAGCAGTGTAAAAAGTTCTGGTTGCCATTTGATTAATTGTTCCGTAGTCTTATGGCTTGGGGGTAGAAACTGTTAAGGAGCCTTTTGGTCGTAGAATTGGCGCTCCGGTATCGCTTGCTGTGCGGTAGCAGAGAGAACAGTCTGACGTGGGTGACTGGAGTCTTCGACAATTTTTAGGGCATTTGTCTGACACCGCCTATTATATAGGTCCTGGATGTCAGGAAGGTTGGCCCCAGTGATGTACTGGGCCGTACACACTACCCTATGTAGTGCCTTGCGGTCGGAGGCAGAGCAGTTGCCATACCAGGTGGTGATGCACCCGGTCAGGATGCTCTCAACGGTGCAGCTGTAGAACCTTTTGTGGATCTGTGGACCCATGCCAAATCTTTTCAGTCACCTGAGGGGGAAAAGGTGTTGTCTTGCCCTCTTCACAACTCTCTTGGTGAGTTTGGACCATGATAGTTTGTTGGTTATGTTGACACCAAGGAACTCAACTCTCAACCCGCTCAATTTCAGCCCCGTGATGTTAATGGGGGCCTGTTCGGCACTACTTTTCCTACAGTCCACAATCAGCTCCTTTGTCTTGCTCACATTGAGGGAGAGGTTGTTGTCCTGGCACCACACTTCTAGGTCTCTGACCTCCTCCCTATAGGCTGTCTCATTGTTGTCGGTGATCAGGCCTACCACTGTTGTCCTCAACAAACTTAATGATGGTGTTGGAGTCGTGCCTGGTCACGCAGTCGTGGTTGAACAGAGAGTTCAGGAGGGGACTTAGCACGCACCCCTGAGGGGCCCCAGGGTTGAGGATCAGCGTGGCAGATGTGTTGTTGCCTACTCTTACCACCTGGGGGCGGCCCGTCAGGAAGTCTAGGATCCAGTTGCAGAGGACGATGTTTAATCCCAGTGTCCTTAGCTTAGTGATGAGCTTCATGGGCACTATGGTGTTGAACGCTGAGCTCTAGTATTTGTATTTATTATGGATCCCCATTAGCTGCTGCCAAAGCATCAGCTACTGTTCCTGGGGTCCAGCAAAATTAAGGCAATTTTATACAATTTTAAAACATTACAATACATTCACAGATTTCACAACACACTGTGTGCCCTCAGGCCCCTACTCCACCACTACCACATATCTACAGTACTAAATCTATGTGTATGTATAGTGCGTATGCTATCGTGTGTGCGTGTGTCTGTGCCAATGTTTGTGTTGCTTCACAGTCCCCGCTGTTCCATAAGGTGTTTTTTTAATCTGTTTTTTAAATCTAATTTTACTGCTTGGGTCAGTTACCTGATGTGGAATAGAATTCCATGTAGTCATGGCTCTATGCAGTACTGTGTGCCTCCCATAGTCTGTTCTGGACTTGGGGACTGTGAAGAGACCTCTTGTGGCATGTCTTGTGGGCTATGCATGGGTGTCCCGAGCTGTGTGCCAGTAGTTTAGACAGACAGCTCGGTGCATTCAACATGGCAATACCTCTCGATGAACAGTGTTCTCACATAGATGTTCCTTTTGTCCAGGTGGGAAAGGGCAGTGTGATTTGAGATTGTGTCATCTGTGGATCTGTTGGGGAGGTATGTGAATTGGAGTGGGTTTCCTGGATGATGGTGTTGATGTAACCCATGGCCAGCCTTTGAAAGCACTTCTTGGCTACTGATGTGAGTACTACGGGTCTGTAGTCATTTAGGCAGGTTACCTTCACTTTCTTGGGCACAGGGACAATGGTGGTCTGCTTGAAACATGTAGGTATTAAACACTCGGTCAGGGAGAGGTTGAAAATGTCAGTAAAGACACTTGCCAGTTGGTCCATGCATGCTTTGAGTACATGTCCTGGTAATCCGTCTGGCCCCGCGGCTTTGTGAATGTTGACCTGTTTAAAGGTCTTGCTCACATCGGCTACGGAGAGCGTGATCCGGAACAGCTGGTGCTCTCATGCCTGCTTCAGTGTTGCTTGCCTTGAAGTGAGCATAAAAGGCATTTAGCTCATCTGGTAGGCTCGCGCCACTGGGCGGCTGGGTTTCCCTTTGTAGTCCGTAATGATTACATATCGTTTTTAAAGTATTCAGACAAATAGAATTATGTTTTTTACATCATGAAATTGTAAAGTAGATATTACCTCTATCTAGTTCTCAAGAGGCCATGCTAAGTTGCTAACTTGAATGTGAGAGCCATTATCAAAAGTTACATTTGGTTTACAAGTACTTTGGGGTTATACTGTATTATCGATGTTCACAGACAGCATTAGCCAGTAGTACTAATGCCAACGGGCAAACGTCAAGGGCATCATTGGTCAAGCTATACAATACAGTATTCTGTACTTATTCACAAGTTTAAGGTCAACATACTTTTTAGTGTTTATGCGATCATCGTAGTAGTACTTTACTTGCTTTTTGCTATACTGTAAGAAACATTTACTCTAACTGTTACATATTCAGGAAAAAGTAATCATTTTGAAGTGTGTATTATACATTTTTTTTGTAATCCATGCAAAAAGAGATTCCTTTTACCTGTAAAATAAATGTCATATTTGTTAACTCCAAGGGTGCGATGAATAATACAAACATTTTGTAATGAATCTTAAAGACCATTTATTTAATCCTTCATTTTTTTTATGTAATAAAATATTTTTATACCATCTGAACATTTGTTTTATCATTTGTTATAAACACAGTTAAGAAACTATTCAGTACAACATTAGAAGTTTCATGTTCCTGACAGATATGTACACTGTATCCTTCAAATCAAGGAAACACAACTAATACAGTATACACTTCAAATATTACATCAAAATGGATTGCAAATAAATACACTGACTGTACAAAACATTAGGAACACCTTCCTAATATAGAGTTGCACCCCTCAGAACAGCCTCAATTCGTCAGGGCATGGACTATACAAGGTGTAAAAAGCGTTCCACAGGGATGCTGACCCATGTTGACTCCAATGCTTCCCACAGTTCTGTCAAGTTGGCTGGATGTCCTTTGGGTGGTTGGTCATTCTTGATACACACAGGAAACTGTTGAGCGTGAAAAACCTAGCAGCATTGCAGTTCTTGACACACTCAAACCGGTGCGCCTGGCACCTACTGTCATACCCCACTCAAAGGCACTTAAATCTTTTGTCTTGCCCATTCACCCTCTGAATGGCACACGCACAATCCATGTCTCAATTGTCTCAAGGCTTAACCTGTCTCCTCCCCTTCATCTACACTGATTGAAGTGGATTTAACAAGGGATCATAGCTTTAATCTGGATTCACTTGGTCAGTGTATGTCATGGAAAGAGCAGCTTCCGTTATCTACAGTATCTTATCTTCATTCTTTCTATTCTCTGAAACATCATTTTCTTTGTCTATCATTTTAGATGTTTTGTCGGTCTCTCTCTCGCTCTGTCTATATGTCTATATGTTCCAGTGGTGTGCCTGCCCCCAGCCTTTAGTAACGTGTCCATTGTCTCCTTCAACCTTGAGCACACTCTGACCTGGCTGCCCGGTTCAGGGAGTCCTGCCAACACCCACTTCACAGTTCAGAGCCTCAGGTACGCTCTTACACTTCAGTCCCATGCTTTCATTTTATCTATCCCTCTAGTGTAGCTGCTGAGTAAGTGCTTTCATTTTATCTATCCTTCTAGTGTAGCTGCTGAGTAAGTGCTTTCCTTTCAGCTGGTTACTTGGTAAAGGCAAAATACTGTATCACTGCAATTGTGCAATCTAGGACAGTTTAGATTTGATCATTATCAGTGTTGCCTTTGCTTTGTTTCCCCAAGATATATCTCGCTCTCGGTTTCTCTATTTCTCTCTGTCTCTTGTTCCCTCCTCCAGGAAGAACTCATGTGAAGGATTGTGCCAGGTTGAAGACCAACCAGCCATATGACCTGTTTAACAAGTTCAAAGATTCCTTCTGTTACTGTCAGGCCCATGTTCAGGCCTTCACCCTTAGCCAGAAGTCCAACTGAGTGAAACTTTAGTCTGCTCTTTTGGAAATTGAAAAATATTGTCCATTCTAGTGGTCCTCATTACATCAATTTGTTGATAGAATTTACTTGTATAGAATCACTTTAACCCCTGACCTCCTTATTTCAGCAGTGTTGGGCCCTACAGTGGTGTCCGTGTCAGGCTGTGGGAACTGCCCCTCCATCCAGGGGCCTACAGCGCTCTCTGCCCCCCCACACAGCTCCTCTTCAGGGAGATCACCTGCCAGATGCGGCGGACCAGTGACGGGGCTCAGGTAGAGCTTGGTCGTTCAAAATTAGGTGACTTCTAATGAGGTCAGCCAGGGACAAAATACTCAGGTGAGATTGATGATAAAAACATTTTTTTAATCAATTTTAGAATAAGGCTGTAACGTAACAAAATGTGGAAAAAGTCAAGGGGTCTGAATACTTTCCGGATGGAATGTACCTAGAAAAGAAAGCAAGTTCTGAGAATGTGGTCAAACACACTCACATTCGCTTTGAATATAACCTGGGAATGTAATTTTTTACTTCACCTGGCAAGTCAGTTAAGAACAAATTCTTATTTACAATGACGGCCTACCCCGCCCAAACCCTCCCCTAACCAATGACGGCCTACCCCGCCCAAACCCGGACGACGCTGTGCCGGCTCAGATCACACCGATAAAAGGACAGAATATCTTGTAGTTCACTGAACAGTGTCATGAACTGTATGTTAAATAACTAGGGAGAGTGAGGAGAGGTGTGGCCGTTCACCTGTTATGAATGCCACTTGGGTTAATTTCCCTACAAAAGGGATTGAACCCACATGGAGGCATGCAGGCATTTTAATAACAATCATTAGATACACAGTCAACACAATATAGTAATATTTTTTACTCCTGTAGGTGCTGTAATAAATGTGAAATTACTTTCTTTTGCATTTGTTCATACTGCAATGTTCAATCCGTTCATGCTATTTATTTTAATCCAGGCATTGTACATGATAAACAGTGTCTTTGAAGTCAAAATGTTACCCTTTTTGGTAATGTACAAAGAAATACCATTCTTAAAATTCTCCAAATGAAGGCATGACCATCGTTGGGGTGATGGTTTAGGGTTTAATAATGGACATTATAAACTGGGTGTTTCGAGCCCTGAATGCTGATTGGCCGAAAGCCGTGGTATATCATACCATATACCACGGCCATGACAAAACATTTATTTTTACTGCTCTAATTAAGTTGGTAACCAGTTTATAATAGCAATAAGGAACCTTGGGGGTTTGTGGTATATTGCCAATATACCACGGCTAAGGCCTGTATCCAGGCTCTGCATTGCGTCATACAATAAGAACAGCCCTTAGCCGTGGGATATTGACCATATACCACAAACCCCCTCAGGCCTTATTGCTTAAATATTCTACAGCATCTGCATTACATGTAGCCTTCATTTCAGCTACCTCTCTTTGTAGCCGCTGGGGTTGGTAAGTTGCTCTCGTTCAACTGCCTCTCGTTCAACTGCCTCTCGTTCAACAGCCTCTCGTTCCACAGCCTCTCGTTCAACAGCCTCTCGTTCCACAGCCTCTCGTTCCACAGCCTCTCGTTCCACAGCCTCTCGTTCCACAGCCTCTCGTTCCACAGCCTCTCGTTCAACAGCCTCTCGTTCCACAGCCTCTCGTTCCACAGCCTCTCGTTCAACAGCCTCTCGTTCAACAGCCTCTCGTTCCACAGCCTCTCGTTCCACAGCCTCTCGTTCCACAGCCTCTCGTTCAACAGCCTCGTTCCACAGCCTCTCGTTCAACAGCCTAGGGTTTAGAGTGTAATATTTAGTCACAGTATTGTTGTATGAAGGTTGTATGAAGTCACAGTATTGTTGTATGAAGGTTGTATGAAGTCACAGTATTGTTGTATGAAGTTTGTATGACGTCACAGTATTGTTGTATGAAGGTTGTATGAAGTCACAGTATTGTTGTATGAAGGTTGTATGAAGGTTGTATGAAGTCACAGTATTGTTGTATGAAGGTTGTATGAAGGTTGTATGAAGTCACAGTATTGTTGTATGAAGGTTGTATGAAGGTTGTATGAAGTCTCCCGGGTGGCGCAGTGGTCTAGGGCACGGCATCGCAGTGCTAGCTGCGCCACCAGAGTCTCTGGGTTCGCGCCCAGGCTCTGTCGCAGCCGGCCGCAACCGGGAGATCCGTGGGGCGACGCACAATTGGCATAGCGTCGTCCGGGTTAGGGAGGGTTTGGCCGGTAGGGATATCCTTGTCTCAGTATGTAAAAATGTAATAAAATGTATGCACTCTACTGTAAGTCGCTCTGGATAAGAGCGTCTGCTAAATGACTAAAATGTAAATGTATGTAAATGTAAGTCACAGTATTGTTGTATGAAGGTTGTATGAAGGTTGTATGAAGTCACAGTATTGTGCTGGATTTACTGTCGGTGCCGGAGATGGCTGCCGTTTTACGGGCTACTAATCAATTGAGGGTTTTTTAGCGTTGTTTGTAACTTATTTTGTACATAATGTTTCTGCCACCGTCTCTTATGACCGAAAAGAGCTTCTGGATATCAGGACAGCGATTTCTCACCTTGTACTGGACAAGACTTTTTCTTTAACGAGTCGGACGCAAAAGATTTACTTCAGACACCCGATAAGGCCCAAATCCACATCATTCTTATGAAGAAGATATCGGGGAAGTAGGTCGGTCTTTGTAAGGATCCGACAGCGAGTGAGTAATCTGCCTCTATCATCAGTCCTATTAGCCAACATGCAACCATCGTGTAATAAAATGGATGAGCTCCGATCAAGACTATCCTACCAACGGGACATTAAACGGTAATATCTTATGTTTCACCGAGTTGTGGCTGAACGACGACATGGATAACATACAGCTGGCTGGGTTTTCCGTGCATAGGCAAGATAGATAGAACAGCTGTCTCCGGTAAGACAAGGGATGGCGGCCCGTGTCTATTTGTAAATAACAGCTGGTGCATGAAATCTAATATTAAGGAAGGGGCCAAGCTTCCTGCCATCCAGGACCTCTATACCAGGCGGTGTCAGATGAAGGCCCTCTATACCAGCCACCCTAGTCATAGACTGTTCTCTCTGCTACCGCACGCCAAGCGGTACCGGAGCGTCAAGTCTAAGTCCAAGAGGCTTCTTAACAGCTTCTACCCCCAAGCCATAAGACTCCTGAACAGCTAATCAAATAGCTACCCAGACTATTTGCATTGTCCCCCCCCCCCTTTTTTTTAAACTGCTGCTACTCTCTGTTTATTATCTATGCATAGTCACTTTAACTCTACCTACTTGTACATATTACCTCAATTACCTCAACTAACCTGTGCCCCCGCACATTGACCCTGTACTGGTACCCTCTGTATATAGCCTCGCTACTGTTATTTTACTGCTGCTCTTTAATTATTTGTGCAGGCATGCATAATAACAAATCAACATGCTATATTAATATATGAACCTGATGAAATTCACAAAGTATTTTAACAACTGTT
The DNA here is from genome assembly GCF_045679555.1 of Salvelinus alpinus. Taxonomy (NCBI): domain Eukaryota; kingdom Metazoa; phylum Chordata; class Actinopteri; order Salmoniformes; family Salmonidae; genus Salvelinus; species Salvelinus alpinus. The sequence goes on along the minus strand of NC_092105.1, from coordinate 9,680,880 downwards.
ACATTCACCCCTCCTGAATTTCACCAACCTTGTAAAACTAAACAAAATAATCTACCAAGCAACAAAAAACATTTTTTTTTTCAAACTAACTAGTTAAGTAGCTAGCTATATATCTAACTATCTATGCATTTACCAATATCTGATTATCCATTGATCTCATCCATGTCATGACGACTGTGTCGCAAGCTACGTGCAAAAAACGTAAACAAATCGTTAGGACCAATGAGAGTAAAGTTACTGAGTTCGACGTCATTCATACATCTCCATATATGGCATTGCGTTGGCATCCGTATTGGATTGTTTATCCTGGTGATGTTCACTGGGTGATAGACCAAATCAACTGGCACACAGCAACTAAAGCTGGGAGTGGGAAAATGAACGATCTGTGAAGGTAGTTTGGGAAAAACGTACCGTTGGATTACTTGTTAAATAATCATTATTCATCATGAACGTGGGCTTTGCACTCGTTCTCCTCTGGTCTCTCCCAATAACCAATGGTAAGTACAGTAACTAGCTAGCTTAGCTGTAGTTAGATCCCTGTAATGGATAGCTAACGTTACCTTCGGTCGGACGAGGTGGGTTTATATCGACTTGATTTGTAATATCTGAGAGCTATTAAACATTCGATTCTAATGGTGGGTACGTCAGTGGTTGAAACCCGTGTGTTAACTACATGAATATAGATGTCGACCCGATGATATATGGATACAATTGTTGTCTTCGAAACCTCGAAACCACTGGGTGTGTACGTAAATTCACTATGGAGTGCCAGAGGGTGCTCCGGACGTTAGAAAACCCAGAGCATTGTCAGATTGACCGTTTTAATAAATCCGGAGTGTTCAGAGCGCACAATGGACGCTCCTGGTCGAGGTGTAGGGTTTCTCCAAGCATTCTGACCACACATGCTAGCTACTCCCAGACACCCCCTTATGACCGTTTTTCTCGCCCTAGCAGAACTGGTTAGTCTGTTAGCCACACGGCCATATTTTCGCGTTTACAGCGCTTGTTAACAGAAAACAGACGGACGACAGAGGACTAACGTTACCTGTACTAATTAGCTAGCTATCTGCTTCTCCGAACAATTGTGTGTAAACAAAGACAGACGCCGCAAATGTGTATACACTGAAAAATACTGCCGGCTGCAACTGTGTTCACCTTTAAAACAGTATACAGTAAGTATTTATTTTGATGTGATATGCAAGTAAATGGATTTGTTTCTAGAACCGTACCGCAATTGTGAATCGATTCACGCTTACATTGAGTTTTAATTTTACATTTTATTTAAACTTTATTTAACCAGGTAGGCCAGTTGAGAACAAGTTCTCATTTACAACTGCGACCTGCCCAAGATAAAGCAAAGCAGTATGACACAAACAACAACACAGAGTTACACATGGAATAAACAAACGTACAGTCAATAGAAAAGTCTATATACCGTGTGTGCAAAGGAAGTAAGATTAGGGAGGTAAGGAAATAAATAGGCCATAGTGGTGTAATAAATTACAATTTAGCAATTAAACACTGGAGTGATAGATGTGCAAGTAGAGATACTGGGGTGCAAAGGAGCAAAAAAAAAAACAATATAGGGATTAGGTAGTTGGGTGTGCTATTTACAGATGGGATATGTACAGGTGCAATGATCTGTAAGCTGCTCTGACAGCTGATGCTTAAAGTTAGTGAGGAGATATGTCTCCAGCTTCAGTGATTTTTGCAGTTCGTTCCAGTCATTGGCAGCAGAGAACTGGAAGGAAAGGCGTTTTACTGATCAGTTTTGTTTAGGAATTATTAAGTGATTTAAAACAATTCCATTACCTAATTGTTAACGGAATTTATGAAATTGAATTGGCTACATTTGGAATTCATAGTAGTCACACCATTGTTGGGTTCACAAGTTTGGATAGTAGAGTACAGTGAAGCAGTACATTACTGTACAGTACACAGTAGATCACACGACTTGAGTACACTGTACTCTACTGAACTGTACTGTGGTGTACTTTTATGGCCAAACTTGTGAAACATAGATGTCTATGCTTGGTTCAGATTTGGTCTGGAACAACACATACATTTGAGGATATTTGATGTAAAAACAATCCTGGTCACATAGCAAAATATTTATTTCCATATGCGTGTAAAATGGTCGCACTGTAGAGCCCTGCATAGGATACATCACCATGAAGAGAATACCATTCATATCCATAATTAATTATGCATTTCTGTGTTGTACAGACCAGAGACCCGTGATTAAATTCCGTTACCGCAACTCTGTTATTGGGTGTAAATCAACTTTATTTACTGTAGTTCAATAACCAAAATATGTTTTCAGAGTCAATGTGTCATGTCATCTCTAACGGCCCTTTCTTTCTGCAGATATCGTTGAATTTGATTTCAAAGTAAATATTTAAGACTTTTTTGGGAGATTTTACTGAAATTCTCTTGCCAAACTTTGCATCTGTGCAGTCCTTCCTGTAAATGTATTTTCATAAAATGTTCAGTGTAAATTGTTAAAAGTAGTCCTTGTGCATAGAGTTGTAATGACTTGTTAAACTTTAGAAGTCGATGGGGTTTTTTGTTTTGGCATACATCTAGAATGAAAGCTCAATGCTGTCACCGTGGAATTGCCCTGTAGCCTAATGCCTTGTAGCAACATTTGAATAGACTTGGAAGAGGTTAGGCCAGGGAAGAGGAACTAAAGTCAGCAGACCTGAGCCTGAGGCCCCTGTATTCCCTGGTTCCAAAGCCGTTTCAGTACTTCAGTGACCGTTTGGAAAGTTATGCTGTTCTCCACGCTGTAAAATTCCTTTACGGTTGAGTCACTTGCTGGCTCTTGATGTGTCATACTTCATATTCCAATGCACTTTTTATTTACATTGTCATCAGCAGTTGAACTGGTTTCATTGTAGCCAGGCTATTTATAACCTGGGATGATTCCCGAAACCATGGTTTAGCTTTCTGTCACACCCTCATATATATATTTTTTATAACTCCAACACCGTGGACTCTGTTTCGGAGTGCAAAGGCTGAGCTAGAGGAAACGTCATAACCAGTCATAGTCACGCACTGAACAAATCAACGGGGGATCTCGATCCAGGACGGGATTGAATGTCTCTACGGTGACCAAAACACTAAATCTTGACATCTAGCCACTTAGCTAGCAAGTTGGCAGCCAAATGCATAGCTGGAGCCCCTGAGCTGGATATAATTTGACACATCTTAGATTTCTTAAAGTTATACTTGGTTTAGCAGGCACCCCTGACTGTGCCCCCCCCCCCCCCCCTTGACTTGGAAAGAGTAAAATAAAAAAGAAACTGATTTGAGTCAGAGGGTGCACTGAAGCTTGGCACACACAGATGTTAGGGGAACTGTTCCCTCCTCTAAATTAGACCCCCCCCCCCCCATCTGATACAACATCCTGTTGAGGCATTGTGTCTCAGTCAAGCAAGTTCTACAAGGTTTTGCCACACCAGCAGGAGCGGAAAATATTTTTGATATCTGATTTTGTTCTGGCCGTTCTCACATAGGAACTTCTTTGGGGGAAAGAAAGTTTGAAATTCTTTTTAAATTTGTACACTTTTTTTTTTTTTTTTGAGGGGGAAATTATGATGAAAGTGGCAATTTTAGGCTCTTTTTAGATATATACATGTAAGACCTTATGATGACGATGTCATTATACTCCTTATAGTGTACTCTAACATATGGAGTAGCCTGTCTTGATTCCGAAGTAAAAATGTTAACATGAATTTGTTAATATAAAAAAAATATTATAGTTGTTCCTGTTGGCTCAACTGCATTGTTTTTGAAGTTCAATTGTTAAATTAAAATCTCTCTACCGTCATATCTAAGCCAATATGACACCAATGTCGATTTAACATTTGCAAATCAGCTTGACAGGCGGTACACGACACACGACACACGCCTCTCGTCATGATCCGTCCGGCTGTTACCGAGAACCACTATACCAGATTTTTAGCAAGGTCGCTAGCATTAGGGTACTCAGACACTTAAAACAATTGTTTTTATAGATGTAAATCCATTTGAACTGAACAGGTTTGTAGGTGCAACCATTTTTTTATTAAATTCACAATGTATCACTCATGGGCACATTTCAGCTAATTAAAAATACTAAGGATGTGCTACCTTTTTTTGTAGTGTTCCTAACAATGTTGACATCTTTTCAGCGCTATCTCAGAGTTCTAAACCGGTGGACCAACTCAGTTGCTACGCAACAGTAGCAGCTAGCTAATAGAAGGCTATCAGCTAGTTTCTGCACAACAGTAGCAGCTAGCAAATAGAAGGCTATCAGCTAGTTGCTGCACAACAGTAGCAGCTAGCATCTATCTAGGTAACACCAGTTGGATGAAAAGCAAAGGAAGATTGATACATTTTTTCACAATTGAATCCATCTACACAATACCCAATAATGACAAAGCAATTTTTTACATTTTTGTAAATATCACATTTCCATAAGTATTCAGACCCTTTACTCAGTACTTTGTTGAAGCATCTTTGGCAGTGATTACAGCCTCTAGTCTTATTGGGTATGACGCTACAAGCTTGGCACACCTGTATTTGGGGAGTTTCTCCCATTCTTCTCTACAGATCCTCTCAAGCTCTCAGGTTAGATGGGGAGCGTTGCTGCACAGCTATTTTCAGGTCTCTCCAGAGATGTTCGATCGGGTTCAAGTCCGGGCTCTGGCTGAGCCACTCAAGGACATTCAGAGACTTGTCTCGAAGCCACTACTGCGTTGTCTTGGTGGGATGGTGCTAGGTTTCCTCCAGACGTGACGTTTGGCATACAGGCCAAAAAGCTCAATCTTGGTTTCAACAGATCAGAGAATCTTGTTTCTCATTGTCAGTCCTTTAGGTGCCTTTTGGTCAATTGCAAGCGAGCTGTCATGTGCCTTTTACTGAGGAGTGGCTTTCGTCTGGCCACTACTGTAAAGGCCTGATTGGTGGAGTGCTGCGGAGATGGGAGATCCTTCCAGAAGGACAACCGTCTCCACAGAGGAACTCTGGAGCACTGTCAGTGACCATCGGGTTCTTGGTCAGATCCCAGATTGCTCAGTTTGGCCACCTCTTCTTCAATTTAAGAATGATGGAGGCCACGGTGTTCTTGGGGACCAGAAATGTTTTGGTAACCTTCCCCAGATCTGTGGCTTGACACAGTCCTGTCTCTGAGCTCTATGGACAATTCCTTTGACCTCATGGCTTGTTTTTTTGCTCTGACATGGTCTGTCAACTGTGGGACCTTTATCTAGACCGGTGTGTGCCTTTCCAAATCTTGTCCAGTCAATTCAATTTACCACGTGGACTCCAAGTTGCAGAAACATCTCAAAGATGGTGGTCCCGTGTGGCTCAGTTGGTAGAGCATGGCGCTTGCAACGCCAGGGTTGTGGGTTCATTCCCCACGGGGGGACCAGGATGAATATGTATGAACTTTCCAATTTTTAAGTCGCTCTGGATAAGAGCGTCTGCTAAATGACTTAAATGTAAATGTAAACAACATCATAATGATCATTCCTTGCCTGTGTGACACGTGTACAGTCAAACTCCATGCTTGCTAACTTTGTTAGCTATGTGATAAAATTATTGTCTTTGAACCCAACAACTGTTTTAAGACAAATGAACCAAATATGACTAAACATTCAATCAGTACTGAATATCCAACTTTGTGGAACAAAATGTGCTGTCATCACCAGACTGACAATTTTTAAATCAAAGTTGACGTATCTATTACAGGGTTTGTAGCGTAACGCTTAGCGTCACTGCCCTGGGATATGAAGGTCTTGGGTTCGCTGACCGGAGGGGATATTTATTATCTTTTGTGTGTAATAAGCCTGCTGTTTTTATTTTTACCGCAGTCATCTGGGTTTTCATTTGAAGCATATTGTTATACGTGGCTTATTTTGGGTCATTTGCAAAGACATTGGTAACTTTATTGTAGTCAAATTTTGTTCTCAAGTTATTGCAGTCACAGAGCAACAGATAAACCATGTGATTTAATGTTTACTGGAGAGCATAGGTGGAGTTCCCATTGTTGTCCTCAGGAATTTCCTTTTTCGGCTTCTGACCAATTTGAATAATCTACAAGTACATCACATTTCCAGAGTGGGCTCTGCTAATTCTGTGTGAAACAGTTTATGAGCACCACCAACACAGTGAATGGGGAAAATGGATTCAAAGGCAATCCATCTGCTGGTGACTTGCTTTATGTGCAATCCTAAAGGAGGGCTGTGATTGGTTAATGACCTATAATTACCATTTCTATGTAATAGACTGGATCATATCATTAAATGTACCAGAGCCTACTCTGGAAATGTTTATTTTTGAAGAAGATTATATTGTTTACAAACTGTCTAAAAATAAGCTAAATCGAAAAGCGTCGTTTTGAGATCAATATTTTATTTAATGTTGAATAAATTAATGTGACAATTAAAAAAAAAAAAAATAGTCTAGACATACTCCATATTTGAGGGAACACTACAAGGAGTTATAATGACACCAAGATGTCTATCATGTACGGTTTACAGATCATTAAGGTTTTACATGGTCACTTTCATCATGTTTAAAATATATATATATATATATATTTGTTTGCTACAAAGGTAAAAAGCATGTTAAACATCCTCCCAATGCCATTCCTATGTGAGAATTACAAGAACATTCTGAGAGACTGAAAATATTTCTCGCTGGCGTGGAATCGTCCAATAGAAGCGCTGGCTAGCTAGTGAGGTCAATGTCATTGTTGCACGTCTATTGTTTCATTCTCACCACAGGGGAGTTTGCTTATTGGTTCTTCAGAGATTTTAAATATTGGATCAATTCCTCTTTTTTTTGTTGAATATTTCATATTGTCCACAGGACATGTGAATTGGTGGTTGGCTGTGAAGTAGTGATGAAATACACAGCCTAAAGTATGCAAATGGTTATTTTAACTTCAAAGTTGCTGCCGAATCAGTTGATTATATCCAACTCCCATCATGTAACATGTAATCACCACGGTACCAAACAGTGAAGAACTTCTCAATGACCCGGTCTGCCTGTCTTACTCTCTGTGTTCCAGTGCTTGCAGAGCTGCCACAACCTCAGAAACTCACTCTGCTCACCCTGAACACACAGTACGTACTGACGTGGGACTGGGACCAGACGACCACAGGCAACGCTGTTACCTTCACTGCAGAGTACATGGCGTAAGTCACCAGATGCACACACACCAGACCCCTCCTACATGTCACATACTGTACCGTATTTCACCTCCCCCCTCCTACATGTCACACATGATACCGTATTTCACATCCTACACCCAAACAGTGACTCGTCTGTTTTATTTTACCACCATGAGAGTCATGATCTGGTATTAGGCCAAGACTGCCTCTCATCACTGACCCTTCGCTCCCCAACAGGAAGTACAAGATGAAGATGAAGAAGAGGAACTGGAGCCGTGTGTGTGAAAGGACCACACACACCCGCTGTGACCTCACAGGTTCTGATCTGCACTACCTGGGAATGTACGTGCTCCGAGTCCGAGCCAGCGCAGACGGAGTCAACTCGCACTGGGTCTACAAGGACTTCTGCCCTGATATAGATGGTGAGAGAGGAATGGGAGAAGGCAGACAGACTTGAGCACAGATGGAAAAGCTAAATGAGAGAAGAAAATTAACACAGTTGCGAACATTCACACATTTAAACGCCCACACACCAACAGCCACACACCAACAGCCACACACCAACACACACACACACACACACACACACACACAGAGCCACACGCATGTGTTGATTGAGCTTTCAGAAGTTGTAAAGGTACTCAAATCTATTACTCTTAAGAAAGCGGCTGGCCCGGATGAACATGAACCCTCATTTCAAATAAAAATGGGTGCAGAGAGTATTGCTGCCCCTCTCACTCGTATATTAAAGGTTTCATTGGCGAGTAATACCATTCCTAAAGTCTGGAAAGGAGCCTACGTCACACTTTTACATAAGGGTGGAGATCTGTCCCAGTTGGATAACTATCGTCCCATATCTAAATTTTCTGCACATGCAAACGTTTTGGAAAACCCGATACTCAGTTGAAAAAGTCTTTATAATAACTCAGTTTTATCTCAATTTCAGTTGTGTTTTGGAGCCAAGTGTACTGCCCTACCAAGCAAAAAAGCCAGTAACTGCTCATAGCGTGGAACTGAGAAAAATGACTATGCAGTTACTGCTAACATGACCCCCATTTTCACCAAAACACAATACAATAGAGGCAGATTACTTGTCCACATGATTAAACATGTGTTTAATGTAGCAAAAATGTCTAATTTTCGACCAAATGATCAGTTACTACCTTTTTGCTTAGTAGGGCAGTATAGTACAATTACTGCATTAAGGTTGTAGGTGATATTCTAGATGCTCAGGACAAGAAATCACTTACACTTTTTATCGACTTGTCAAAGGCCTTCGACACCATTGACTATGCCCTGCTGTTGTATAGACTAAATAAAAGTTAGTTTAAGTGTTGATGCTTTGTATTGGTTCTAAAACGACCTTTCTGACAGAACAGTGTGTAGCACAACAGGGAATGGAATCTGAGTTTCGAAGGCTTACGAAAGGAGTTCCCCAGGGCTCAACTTTAGGTCCGATCCTTTTTACACTGTATATAAATGATATAGGGAAGACTGTTGACTGCAAATCTCCATCTGTATGCTGATGACACAATGATTTATTCTAGCGCATCTAATATTGAGATCGCTTTTCAGGACTTATAGTTGGCTTTTGATGTTATTCAGAGGCATCTTTTCAAATTGACACTTGTGCTTAATGCAAGAAACTAAATGTATGATAATTTTTTTTCTTCTCTGAAAGTTAACAGATGGAGTCACTTTCAGAATTGAATGATAAAAGGCCAGCAAATTTGATAGGGTCACCTATAAGTATCTTGGGAATTAGTTAGATGAAAAGCTGAATGTGAAACAATATTGATAAACTGACGAAGAAACTGACGTTGAAATTGGGTTTCTATTTTAGGAACAAATCTTGCTTTTCAATATCTGTCAAAGGATCTTGTTCAAAGCACTTTGTTGTCGGTCCTCGATTTTATGGTGATATTGTCTATATGCAGACCTCCACAAGTACCTTACACTGAGTCCAGAGTTTATCATGGTGCTTTAAGATTCATTACAAATGCTACATCAATTACCCATGGTGCAATGTACCTCTCCACCAGGAGGCTAAAGCACTGGTACACTTTTGTGAACAAAGCATTGATGGGACAACTCCCATTGTATCTATGTTCGTTACTGACCAGATCAGTCACTCAATACAGTCTTCCTTCACAGTCACTGCTGTCCTTGTCTGTTCCTAAGGCTAGAACTGAGATGGGGAAAGCAATATTTATCCCATAATGCCTTCATCCTGGAATATGCCTCGAAATATATTAAAGTTATGGGAGTTTAGTGTCTTTGCCTGTTTTTAAGACTCTGATCGACGACACTGTTTGTGATAGCTGCAGTTGTTTCTAATCTTCAAATGTATCTGGAACTTGCGACACTTAAGCTGTGTTCGAATACTCATACTAACCGCTCTAACTGTACAATTTGTGACTTAAATTGAGTATGTAGTATGCTTATTGGTCATAGTATGGATGTAGTTAGTATGCCAAAAGTTCCTGGATGTTGTACAAAATTTTAACAAAGTATACAAGCAGTAGACACCATTTCTGTGCTTTTAGGGCCCATAATGCAATTCCTCAGAAATAGGGGTGTGGCTTCACAACATTTTCAGATTTGTAGTAAATGGCGGAAAATATGCAGCCGAAGTCCAACGAGAGCAGATACAAATTCATTGCTTTAACCTCTCTAGGGGGTGTGGGACGCTACCACCTGGCCAACATCCAGTGAAATTGCAGAGCGCCAAATTCAAAAACAGAAATACTCATAATAAAAATTCATAAAACATACAAGTGTTTTACATCGGCTTAAAGATGAACTTCTTGTTAATCCAACCGTTGTCAGATTTCAAAAAAGCTTTACGGTGAAAGCATACCATGCGATTTATCTGAGGACAGCGCCCAGCACACAAAACATTACATACAGTTACCAGCCAAGTAGATTAGTCACAAAAGTCAGAAATAGCAATAAAATTAATCACTTACCTTTGATCTTCGTATGGTTGCACTCACAAGACTCCCAGTTACACAAATGTTTGTTTTGTTCGATAAAGTCCCTCTTTATATCCAAAAACATCCATTTTGTTGGCGTGTTTTGTTTAGTAATTCAAAGGCAGTCACAACAGGCAGATGAAAAATCCAAATACTATCAGTAAAGTTCGTAGAAACATGTCAAACAATGTTTATAATAAATCCGCAGGTTGTTTTTAGTCATAATAATCGATAATATTTCAACCGGACAATAGCTCCGTCAATATAAAAGAAAAACAAAGGCGCGCTCTCGGTCATGCGCAGAAAACAGCTCTGGGGGAAGTCCCACTATCTTCCCACTATCCACTTAGTGGTCTTACTCCCTCATTTTTCAGAATACAAGCCTGAAACAATTTCTAAAGACTGTTGACATCTAGTGGAAGCCATAGGAACTGCAGTCTTGGTCCTAACCATTGACATACTGTATAGGCAGGCAAGAGAAAAGCACACACATCAAAAATGTCCCACTTCCTGGATGGATTTTACTCAGGTTTTTGCCTGCCATATCAGTTCTGTTATACTCACAGACATTATGTTAACAGTTTTGGAAACTTTAGTGTTTTCTATCCAAATCTACCAATTATATGCATATCCTAGCTTCTGGGCCTGAGTAACAGGCAGTTTACTTTGGGCACGCTTTTTATCCGGAGGTGAAAATAGTGCCACCTACCCTAGTGAGGTTAACTATTTATGACAAATGTTGAGCAATGTAATGACTTTTCAAATAAGTTACACATTATGTTGGCTGACATTTTGTTAGCTACGCTATCCTTACGAACCACATACCAGTACATACTGCTGTAATATGCTATGTGAGCTAGCTAGCTACCTAACGTTAGTTGGCTACTAATACATCGGACTTAGCATATAGTTAATATACTGGCATCTAACTACCTAACGTTTATTGACTTGATTATTCACGTCATGCTTAGCGTTGTGCGTTGTGCGTTCTTAATGGACATTGTTAATTCACTCTGGCTAACTACTCCGATTTCAGAGCACTCTCTTGTGCCAGAGCGCTGAATAAATAATGAATTTATGAACTCTCAACATCTGTTGAATATAACCGGTGTCAGTAAACGTCCGCAAAAAAAAGCGTAATTAAATTCTTGCCAGCAGAGTAGTTAGTTACCAACGCTCTGGATAACATGACAACAGCCTAACCAGCTCTGCTAGGGCGAGTACAATGGTCAGAGTGAGGTGTTCTCTCATTTGTGTCTGGAAGTAGCTAGCAAGCTAGTCAACATTAGCCAGTTAGCTTGGGTGCTTGACTGCTGTTTTGAGGTCAGAACGTTCGGACTCGGCCAGAGCGTCCAATGTGCTCTCTGAACTCTCCCAGAGCGACGCGCTCTGAATTTACGAATGCCCAGATTGCACTCTGGCACGGCAGATTTACGAACCCACCCGAAGTTGTGGGATGTCTAGCTAGTAATTTGCAATGCTAACAAGCTAGCAAGACTTTGCACAGCATCAATTTCCGGTAGACAGGCAAAGTACAAGTACGCTCAACTAAAAGGATACCGTTAGTTTACAGTATACTAAAATGAACTAATAGTATGTTTTATTTACTCATTAAGTATACAGTATGTTAGTATCGGTATTTGTATTTTTTTTGTATGCCTACGCTGCTATTTCCCTGTTTTGCCTTCTTGCCAGGTCGCCCTCGTGAAACAGGTTTTTAACATCAATGGGTCTCACCTGGATAAATACAATTCAATTCACACACACACATCCTCGCGCACACACACACACCATCCTCGTGTGTGTGCGCGCACACACACACACACAACACTATCCTCGCGCGCACATACACACACAACACTATCCTCGCGCACACACACACACACAACTAGCACAGAGACAAACAGTTAATCTGTCATTCACCAAGAGTCATTTCCAGGACTCTGGGGTTGCCTGTATTGTAACTATTATTGACTAGTGAGTTTATTTTGGTCTGATCTGTTCTTCCTCCTGTCTAGCTTCTTTGGGCCCACCGTCCAGGGTGGAGCTGGCTCCTGTGAAGAACCTGCTGGATGTGACCATCTCTGATCCCCTGACCAGCACCCAGGGCTCCATGAAGGAACACGTCCCGTTCCTGGACTACCGCATCCTGTACTGGAGCCGCTCTGATGACCCTCAGGTACTGGCACAACCTTCTGCCTTTTTCTGTGGCCTCTAAAGACTCCTGGGCCTCCCCTCAGTAACCCTGGGACTGCTGTAACCTGGGCCTCCCCTCAGTAACCCTGGGACTGCTGTAACCTGGGCCTCCCCTCAGTAACCCTGGGACTGCTGTAACCTGGGCCTCCCCTCAGTAACCCTGGGACTGCTGTAACCATGGCCTCCCCTCAGTAACCCTGGGACTGCTGTAACCTGGGCCTCCCCTCAGTAACCCTGGGACTGCTGTAACCATGGCCTCCCCTCAGTAACCCTGGGACTGCTGTAACCATGGCCTCCCCTCAGTAACCCTGGGACTGCTGTAACCTGGGCCTCCCCTCAGTAACCCTGGGACTGCTGTAACCATGGCCTCCCCTCAGTAACCCTGGGACTGCTGTAACCATGGCCTCCCCTCAGTAACCCTGGGACTGCTGTAACCTGGGCCTCCCCTCAGTAACTCTGGGACTGCTATAAAACACCAGAAGCTACAACAACATGTTGTAACACTCTAAACAATCATCTTAAAGATAGGAACACAAGTGTGTTCTAATGTGGTTTTCAATGCAGGTAACTGGTTGGTGCTCTGTATTCTGGAAGGTTTTGAAGTGTTCTATGTTGGTGCTTTGTATTCTGGAAGGTTTTGAAGTGTTCTATATTGGTGCTTTGTATTCTGGAAGGTTTTGAAATGTTCTATGTTGGTGCTTTGTATTCTGGACGGTTTTGAAGTGTTCTATGTTGGTGCTTTGTATTCTGGAAGGTTTTGAAGTGTTCTATGTTGGTGCTTTGTATTCTGGAAGGTTTTGAAGTGTTCTATATTGGTGCTTTGTATTCGGGAAGGTTTTGAAGTGTTCTATATTGGTGCTTTGTATTCTGGAAGGTTTTGAAGTGTTCTATGTTGGTGCTTTGTATTCTGGAAGGTTTTGAAGTATTCTATATTGGTGCTTTGTGTTCTGGAAGGTTTTGAAGTATTCTATATTGGTGCTTTGTATTCTGGAAGGTTTTGAAGTATTCTATATTGGTGCTTTGTATTCTGGAAGGTTTTGAAGTATTCTATGTCAGTTGTTCCATGTTCTCTGGAACTCTTCCTGTTGAAACAACATCAATAACCCTTCTGCTGTGTCCCTGTGTTACACCAGAGCAGATATATGATTTCTATGTCATCTCTATATCCCAAACCTTTCCTGGTGTACCCCCAACCGTTCCACTTTTGTGACGTATTCAGGACTAGCACATCTGATTCAACTGGAATGGGTGAAATAAGTGGAACGGCTGGGGGTAGTGCAAGACAGGGCTGCGTATCCCAACCATGTCTGATTTTATAACCTGTTCTTATTGGATGTTCAGGGTTTGAAGCCTAAAGTGGTGGACTCTAGCAGCAACCTGGTGACGCTGCCTGAGCTGGAGGCCTGGACGTGGTACTGTGTCATGATCCAGTCTCGCTATGACTACTACAACAAGACTAGCAGCTACACAGAACCCCAGTGCAGGCAGACAGAGGGTAGGAATGAACACTTCACACTAAAGACTTGGAGATTGGTTTCCAAATTGCTTGACAAATTACCTACCTGTGTAATGTGTGTGTAGAGATGGCAGAGAGCGTGTTTTACAGGAGCAATTGCATAATAAGGCCACTAAAGTGTGACTGTCCTCGTCCTCAGGTGACACCCCGTACTGGCAGATCTTCCTATACTTCCTGGTCTCCATGATGCTGTGTTTCCTGCTCGTGTTGCTTCCCTCCTACGCCTTCTTCAGGTTCTACAGAGTCCTCAAAAACACCTTTTACCCCTCTATCCAGCTGCCTGCACACATCCAGGAGGTAGGCCTCACAAATGTTTACTCAACAGTAAACAGCATAACAGTAATATCCAGGTGTACCGTCCATCCTCTTGGTTGGTGGGTGTATCTGTGTGTTTAAGGGTGGTTGGGATTAAGCCATGACAATTATCATCTTTCTCTCTTCCCCTCCCCCCAGTACCTCTGTGACTCCTCCCCTGGCTCCGACATGCCCCGCCTCCTCACTGCTGATTCAGAGGCGGAGCTGTGCTGTGATAAGCTGACCATCTGTCCTGAGGTGTTGCTCCTGGAGATACATGTCGCTCCTCCTCTCACAGCGCCCCCCTCAGAGCTGGAGCAGGACAGCGGCAGGCACATCCGCCAGGACAGCGGAGACTCTGGGATCTACTCCACAGAGGGAGGCTCCGCCCAGCAGGGTCGTAGTGGTGGGGAGCCAATCAGGAGAGACCAGGAAGTGGACTCCTGGCAGACACTGGAGCAGGTCAAGATAGAGGCGATGGGGAGAGAGTCGGCCGACGAAAGAGATCTGGACGAGGGGGTTGTGGATGTGTGCGTCTGAGGAGAAATGGAGAGCTGGGTGGAAAGACCATCAACGATGGTTGGCGATTTGTAATGAGGAAATGAGAATGGTCGCACAGAATGTTCTCAAGTCTCCGTCTTGCTGCCTCTCCTCAAAGGTCACTGTGAAGAGAATGACGTCTGAGCCAGAGACGCATCGTCACCTGTCCTGCCTACATTAAAGGAAAAATCTACTCCAAAACGATCTTATAATATTGTTTCGTTAGTCCACTGTTGATACAGTCCCAAAATGTTTTGCATGTCAACAGACAAGTTTTCAAAATATTGAACTTTCAAGAAGCAAAGTGTCACATGATGTAAAATGCATCATTGTGTGGCAAGTGACACTTCTTGAAAGTCCAATACCTTAAACGTGTCTGTTGACATGCAAAACATTTTGGGACCGTATCAACAGTGGACTAATGAATCCCATGTTGCTGTGTGTTTTAAGGGTGTAGAAACAAGCTTAAAAGTGTCAGATTTGGTATGGGGGGGCCCATTGACTTCAAGATGTCTAAAAGACCCCAGTCCATCTTTGGTTTCTGTGGCCAGTGTAATGACTGACATGTTTTAGTGTCGTTTGGAACACGTTTATCTCATCTCAGACTGGGCTGGTCACAGCCAAGGGCGTGCTATCTGTTTCCAGTGAATTCTGAGACCGTTGGTCCATTAGCATCCTGTGAAGTGTGTGTGAATCCAGGGGGAAACACGGTAGCTAGTTTGTGTTTAAACAACAGGGTGTCAGTTTTAACCATTTCAATCGCACAAATCAACCTATTTTCTAGTCAAGACATTTTCTTGAAAAGGAATGATTCTGGTTAATTTATCCTCTAAACCAACCCTGTCGTGTGTCTGTCCTGTGTGTGTGTGTGTGCCTTGGATAGATAAGAGTACATTGGCAGCAGTGCATTTGGTGTGTGTGTGTGTGTTGTCATTGTAAGTACTGCATGTCTGATAGTCCTGTGTGTGTGTGCGCCCGCTTAGGATAGATGATAGACAGTACATTGGCAGTAGCGTATTTGGTGTGTGTGTGTTGTCAGTGTAAGTACTGTATGTCTGATAGTCCTGTGTGTACATAGTCAATGCACGTAGTCCGAGTAACCATTTGAAGAGCTATTTAGCGGTCTTGTTTAGCGGTCTTAAGGCTTGTTGGTTCCAGACGTGGTGCACTGTGGTTGCTCGAGCATTTTGCAATTTTTGGGGCCTTCCTCTTGACACCGCCTGGTATAGTGGTCCTGGATAGCAGGGAGCTCTGCCCGGGTGATGTACTGGGCTGTAATCCGTGGTGGTTTGCTAACCCTGCCACATCTGAGTGCCTGTTTTTTTATTTTTTATTATGTTACTTTTAGAAACATTTAATTAGTTTGTCCTTTTATGATTCTTATAGAATCTGACATCAGGAAGTGTTATGTTTACTCTCTGATACCTTATTATTATTTGACTTCATCTTTGTTTTGATAGGTGTTTTGGTCCGACTGTTACTGGTTGGATCCCTGAAGGTCAATGTTTATTGATGTCTCTTCCTCTTTCTGATGGTTTGCTCTCTGAGGTGGAACAACTTCCACCTAGAGCAGGGCTGCCCAACCCTCTTCCTGGAGATCTACTGTCCTGTAGGTTTTCAGTCCAACCCTAATGTAACATATCTGATTCAGCTAGTTAAGGTCTTGTTGAGCAGCGAATTAGTAGAATCAGGTGTGTTTAAATTAGGGTTGGACTGAAAATCCACAGGACGGTAGATCTCCAGGAAGAGGGTTGGGGAGCCCTGGTCTAGAGGTTTTTTACAACATTTTGTCAAAGTTAAACAAGGAAATAATCTGCATAATTTGGATAATAGTGACATGAAACAAAATGCATCAACCAATAACCATACCTTGCATCTGTCAAAGCCTCATAACCACAGCCAATGCAAATGTTTATCGTCTATGCTTTATACCTAGATGACGTCTGACGCAGCATTATAATTACCTACTGTGAGTTAAGTAGTCCTGGTGAATAGTGTTTATATCGTTGGGCATGCTGTACAATGCTGAACACGCTGTACAATACTGAACACGCTGTACAATACTGAACACGCTGTACAATACGGAACATGCTGTACAATACTGAACACGCTGTACAATACTGAACACGCTGTACAATACTGAACACGCTGTACAATATTGCTTCCAAATAGAGTTGAATTCATATTAAAGAAAGTATCTCATCTCATACTCCTTGCCCAGGTCTTTTATTGCATACGGACACTACCTTTTTCCTAGATAAATGATGTGAGCTTGACCTATGTTACATCTGTGAAGGAAACATATTATTCATCAGTGAGTAACAACCACGTGTGGCTGTGAGAGTACATGCTGCTACATGTACACAGTCACTAACTTTTGGCCCTGTACTGATTTCCTGTGTAGTTTTTTTCTTTATTACTCAACACCATAGTACCCTCAAAGCTCATCGCTAAGGAACCTGGGACTAAACACCTCCCTCTGCAACTGGATCCTGGACTTCCTGACGGGTCGCCCCAAGGTGGTGAGGGTAGGTAGCAACACATCTGCCACACTGATCCTCAACACTGGAGCACCCCAGGGGTGCGTGCTCAGTCCCCTCCTGTACTCCCTGTTCACCTACGACTGCATGGCCAGGCACGACTCCAACACCATCATTACATTTTCAGACGACACAACAGTGGTAGGCCTGATCACCGACAACGACAAGACAGCCTATAGGGAGGAGGTCAGAGACCTGGCCGGGTGGTGCCAGAATAACAACCTATCCCTCAACGTAACCAAGACTAAGGAGATGATTGTGGACTACAGGAAAAGGAGCACCGAGCACGTCCCCATTCTCATCGACGGAGCTGTAGTGGAGCAGGTTGAGAGCTTCAAATTCCTTGTTGTCCACATCAACAACAAACTAGAATGGTCCAAACACACCAAGACAGTCGTAAAGAGGGCACGACAAACCTATTCCCCCTCAGGAAACTAAAAAGATTTGGCATGGGTCCTGAGATCCTCAAAAGGTTCTACAGCTGCAACATCGAGAGCATCCTGACCGGTTGCATCACTGCCTGGTACGGCAATTGCTCGGCCTGCGACCGCAAGGCACCACAGAGGGTAGTGTGTACGGCCCAATACATCACTGGGGCAAAGCTGCCTGCCATCCAGGACCTCTACACCAGGCGGTGTCAGAGGAAGGCCCTAAAAATTGTCAAAGACCCCAGCCACCCCAGTCATAGACTTTTCTCTCTACTACCGCATGGCAAGCGGTACCGGAGTGCCAAGTCTAGGACAAAAAGGCTTCTCAACAGTTTTTACCCCCAAGCCATAAGACTTCTGAACAGGTAACCAATGGTTACCCGGACTATTTACATTATGTGCCCCTCCCAACCCCTCTTTTACGCTGCTGCTACTCTCTGTTTATCTTATATGCATAGTCACTTTAACCTTACATCCATGTACATACTACCTCAATTGACCCGACCAACCAGTGCTCCCGCACATTGGCTAACTGGGCTATCTGCATTGTGTCCCACCTCCCGCCAAACCCTCCTTTTACGCTACTGCTACTCTCTGTTCATCATATATGCATAGTCACTTTAACCATACCTACATGTACATACTACCTCAATAAGCCTGACTAACCGGTGTCTGTATATAGCCTTGCTACTCTTATTTTCAAATGTATTTTTACTGTTTTATTTCTTTACTTACCTACACACACACCTGTTTTCCGCACTATTGGTTAGAGCCTGTAAGTAAGCATTTCACTGTAAGGTCTACACCTGTTGTATTTGGCGCACGGGACAAATAAACGTTGATTTGATTTGGGGCGGGAAGATGTGATTGTGAACATGCTGCCGCAAGTAGGTTATTGTTAGATTCTGGGTTAAACTTGGAACATTGTTAAACTCAGTATTTTATTTAAAGAGTGATAGCGACTGGTTTTTACATCAGAAGTGAATGGTTATCTGTAGGAGCCAGATGGCTTTGGAATGTGTTGGGTGGACAGGAGGAAGTCACAGGATTGCTATAGGGGATACGGGTGGTGATCTGAGGATTAGGCAAATGAAGGGTTGAGGTCAGATCCCCTTAAGGGAGAAATTATGGTTTATTACCTTTCTGTCAAACCATAATAGATGTAAGGATTGGCGAGAAGGGGTGCCTACATTTGGAGTGTGTGTGTGTGTGTATATATATATATATATATATATATATATTTTACACACAGACTTGAAGTCGGAAGTTTACATGCACCTTAGCCAAATACATTTAAACTGTTTTTCACAATTCCTGACATTTAATCCTAGTAAAAATCCCATGTCTTAGGTCAGTTGGGATCACCACTTTATTTTAAGAATGTGAAATGTCAGAACAATAGTGGAGATAATGATTTATTTCAGCTTTTCTTTCATCACATTCCCAGTGGGTCAGAAGTTCACATACTGTACACTCAACTAGTATTTGGTAGCATTGCCTTTAAATTGTTTTATTTGTGTCACCCCCACAACATGATGCTGCCACCCCCGTGCTTCAAGTGAGGAAGAACAGATATCACTAAGGTTCCGTCATTCCAACAGGGATGCATTGGCTGTTCGGTTGTGGATGAGGAGACTCAGCCTAGGAGAAAGGGTTAAATATCAGTGCTTGTGTAAAATGTTTTTTTTTGTCCGAATTACAGCTGTAACGACCGTGCTTCACGGTTGGGAAGGTGTTCTTCGGCTTGCAAGCCTCCCCTTTTTCCTCCAAACATGACGATGGTCATTATGGCCAAACAGTTCTATTTTTGTTTCATCAGACCAGAGAACATTTCTCCAAAAAGTACGATCTTTGTCCCCATGTGCAGTTGCAAACCGTATTCTGGCTTTTTTATGGCAGTTTTGGAGCAGTGGCTTCTTCCTTGCTGAGCGGCCTTTCAGGTTATGTCGATATAGGACTCGTTTTACTGTGGATATAGATACTTTTGTACCTGTTTCCTCCAGCATCTTCACAAGGTCCTTTGCTGTTGTTCTGGGATTGATTTGCACTTCCGCACCAACGTACGTTCATCTCTAGGAGACAACGTGTCTCCGTCCTGAGCGGTATGACGCTGCATGGTCCCATGGTGTTTATACTTGCGTACTATTGGTTGTACAGATGAACGTGGTACCTTCAGGCATTTGGAAATTGCTCCCAAGGATGAACCAGACTTGTGGAGGTCTTCAATTTTCTGAGGTCTTGGCTGATTTCTTTTGATTTTCCCATGATGTCAAGCAAAGAGGCACTGAGTTTGAAGCTAGGCCTTAAAATACATCCACAGGTGCACCTCCAATTGACTAAAATTATGTTAATTAGCCTATCAGAAGCTTCTAAAGCCATGACATAATTTCCTGGAAATTTGCAAGCTGTTTAAAAGCACAGTCAAGTTAGTGTATGTAAACTTCTGACCCACTGGAATTGTGATACAGTAAATTATAAGTGAAAAAATCTGTCTGTAAACAATTGTTGGAAAAATTACTTGTGTCATGCACAAAGTAGATGTCCCAACCGACTTGCCAAAACTATTGTTTGTTAACAAGACATTTGTGCAGTGTTTGAAAAACAAGTTTTAATGACTCCAACCTAAGTGTATGTAAACCTACGACTTCAACTGTACACTCCACTTTAGGTGGAGTCTCCGTCCTTACATCTTATGGTTCGACAGGAAGACGAAGTGATAGAGTAATAAACCGTTCTGTCTCCCTTAAGGTGACCTGACCTGACTTCAACCTCCTTGATGTCTAATCCAAAGCTTTCCACCCGTATCACCCATCGCACTCCCGTGACTCCCTCCCGTCCACCCAGCACATTCCACAGCCACTCTGTCTTTCTACAGAGAACCGTTAACCTCTGACATAAAACCACTCTTCCACTCCTTTATCTACTATGTTTATGCGTATAACAATGTTCAAAGTTTCCCCAAATCCAACTGTCCCTCCTATTGAAAGACAGCTTCCCAATGTTCAATTTACATAAACTTGGAAAAAACAATGATAATAAAACATGAATTAAAAAAACTAACTAATGATTATAAATGAACAAACGATGATAAACATTTCACCGTGAGGTTTACAAACTTAGAGACTTATGACCTCTGTTTTAATGATCACACCATACACAATTTTATTTCCGTCTCTCATCACACAACAAAATGACATCTGAATCTGAATCTTGTTCCATGTCACTGGAGCAGCTTATTGTTTCTCCACTTTCTCCATCTGGTTCCTAAGAGAGTGATAGCACAAGACTTGGAAAACAACAAAAAGACACACAAAACATAACAGTGTTAACAACGTGATAAACTATTATATATGCATGAAAACCAAAGTCTGCAACCATGACAATTCCCACTCTCTCTTCACCTGACTCTATACTTTTCTGCTGGATTCCACAAAAATGAAGACCCTAAAAAAAACGAATGCTTTCGCCCAGTATTACCCTTCCGGCCCCAGGTTCTGAGAGGTGTTCCCAAGCCATGTCATTTTCACTTTTTTCCCCATCTCCTCCATTGCCACAACCCTACATCCTCTTAAGGTAACTCAGCACTGAATATGCTTTCACATCAATGCTTTCAACATGTTGTTTAGAGAACAATTACGCCAACATCTATCCTCTATCATATGATGCATTAACCAATAAAGCAGCTTACCCCAACTATGATGTTAAAGTAGCTCCTAGACCCAACACTAGACCTAGACCCTGAATCCAACACTAAGAAACGCCTAACCTTATCCCCTAGCTTAGCTAACGTTAGCCAAAACAAATTGCAATTCGTGACATATGAAATGGACATCCACAAATGAATACATACCATACGAAACGTAACATATGATACTCATTTGATTGTTACAGCTTTACTATGTTCCTTCTACCCCTGAGTCCAGGTTGGAAGGACCTGTGGAAATAGAGGGGAGAGAGGCTGTCAAGATCAGGGATGAAGATATGCTATTAAACCTATTTGCATGGCAAGCTTTCCTCTTTGCATACCAAGGTAAGTTACAACAAGTTATATACAACTCTCCTTCCGTGGCCTCCAACTGCTCTTAAATGAAAGCAAAACTAAATGCTTGCTCTTCAACCGATCGCTGCCCACACCTACCCACCCGTCCAGCATCACCACTCTGGACAGTTCTGACTTAGAATATGTGGACAACTACAAATACTTAGGTGTCTGGCTAGACTGTAAACTCTCCTTCCAGACTGACATTAAGCATCTCCTAACTTCGGTGATGTCATCTATAAAATAGCCTCCAACACTCTACTCAACAAACTGGATGCAGTCTATCACAGTGACTTTACAGTCACCGTTTTGTCACCAAAGCCCCATATACTACCCACCACTGCGACCTGTATGCTCTCGTTGGCTGGCCCTCGCTTCATATTCGTTGCCAAACCCACTGGCTCCAGGTCATCTATAAGTCTTTGTTAGGTAAAGCCCCGCCTTGTCTCAGCTCACTGGTCACCATAGCAGCACCCACCCTTGGCACGCGCTCCAGCAGGTATATTTCACTGGCCACCCCCAAAGCCAATTCCTCCTTCGGCCGCCTTTCCTTCCAGTTCTCTGCTGCCAATGACTGGAACGAACTGCGAAAATCACTGAAGCTGGAGGTTTATATCTCCCTCACTAACTTTAATCACCAGCTCACAGGTCACTGCACCTGTACATAGCCCATCTTTAAATAGCCCATCCAACTTCCTCATCACCATATTGTTATTTTATTTATTTTGCTCCTTTGCACCCCAGTACCACTACTTGCACACTCATCTTCTGCACATCTATCACCCCAGTGTTTAATTTGCCATACTGTAATAATTTCACCATTATGGCCTATTTATTGCCTCACACCCCTTATCCTACCTCATTTTCACACACTATATATAGACTTTCTCTATTGTATTATTTGACTGTATGTTTGTCCATGTGTAACTCTGTGTTGTTGTTTGTGTCTCACTACTTTGCTTTATCTTGGTCAGGTCACAGTTGTAAATGAGAACTTGTTCTCAACTAGCCTACCTGGTTAAATAAAGGTCAACTAAAAATTCAGTTATAGCTTGTTCCACTTGTACTTTTGCGATACTTGAGCAGTGACTAGACATTTGATTAAAATAAATCCCAACTAAACAAGTGTTACAGGTTAATCTAAAAGCATGCAATATTGGTTGTGTATACAGTGCATTCGGAAAGTATTCAGACCCCTTGACTTTTTCCACATTTTGTTACGTTACAGCCTTATTCTAAAATGGATGTAAAAAATAATCCCTCAATCTACACAATACCCCATAATGACAATGCAAAAACAGGTTTGTAGATTTTTTTACAAATTCATAAAGTTACTTTTTACATAAAAGTGTTCAGACCCTTTACTCAGTACTTTGTTGAAACACCTTTGGCAGCGATTACAGCCTCGAATCTTCTTGCGTATGACGCTACAAGCTTGGCACACCTGTATTTGGGGAGTTTCTCCCATCCTTCTCTGCAGATCCTCTCAAGCTCTGTCAGGTTGGATGGGGAACGTTGCTGCACAGCTATTTTCAGGTCTCTCCAGAGATGTTTGATCGGGTTCAAGTCCGGGCTCTAGCTGGGCCACTCAAGGGCATTCAGAGACTTGCAAAAATGTCTAAAACCCTGTTTTCGCTTTGTCATTATGGGGTATCCTAGGGGCATAGGCAGACACAATGTAAGTAACTTAATTTATGTCCCCCTAATTGCCCTGAATACCTCTGATCCTACAGCTATTGTATGCAGTAATCATGAGCCTATGAACCAGAGGAATACTTTTAACACTGAGGCGGTGTACCCTTGTAGGAAGATGTAGAGTAGGCCAGAATCAGAATGCACTATCAGCTCCAATGTAAATAACATGAGTAAGTCTACCCCTAATAAGCTTCCCAGTAAAGCATTAAAAACAATCAAGCAACTAAGAAAAGTGCTAAAAAATTGCCCATATTTACATATGCAGCCTGAGAAACAAGGTCCATGAAGTCAATAACTTCCTTGTAACAGATGACATTCATATTTTGACTATCTCTGAAACTCACTTAGATAATACCTTTGATGATACAGTGGTAGCAATAGAAGGTTATAACATCTACCGAAATGCCAACGGAGGCGGTGTTGCAGTCTATATTCAGAAACACTTTCCTGTAAAGCTTAGAGACGATCTAATGTTAAATACTGTTGAAGTAATATGGCTACAGGTTCTTCTGCCTCACCTAAAGCCCATTCTGGTGAGAAGCTGCTATGGACCACCAGGTGTTAACAGTCAGTATCTGGATAATATGTGTGAAATGCTTGATAATGTATGTGATATCAACAGACAGGTATATTTTATGGGTGATTTTAAATATTGACTGGCTTTCATCAAGCTGCCCACTCAAGAAAAAACTTCAAACTGTAACCAATGCCTGCAACCTGGTTCAGGTTGTCAGTCAATCATCCTACCAGGTTATTTACAAACAGCACAGGAATGAAATCATTTTTACTAATGCTGCAGATATTTTCTTTGAAGCGGTATCCAAATCCATAGGATGTAGCGATCACAATATAATAACCATATCTAGGAAAACCAAGGATCCAAAGGCTGGGCCTAATATAGTGTATAAGAGGTCATACAATAAGTGTTGTAGTGATTCATATGTTGATGATGTAAAGAATATTTGCTGGTCTGTGGTGTGTAATGAGGAGCAACCAGGCGCTGCACTTGACACATTTATGAAACTACTTATTCCAGTTACTAATAAGCATGCACCCATTAAGAAAATGACTGTTGTCATGACGTTGCCTGCGTGGGTATAGCAAACCCCATCCCCCTCTCCCTGCCTCCCCCTTTCCTCCTTCAACCCATGCTGTAATCACAGAGAGACGTTGTAAATTCCTGAGGATCTCCTCATGGCTAAACAGTATTAAGAGAGAGGGTAAACTTTCAGGACAAAGGAATTCTCTTCCACCTCACAGAACTTGAGGTACGAACATATTTCATATTCCTGCACAAGTAGGAATGATCGGTGGACAGTCCAGCTATTAACATGTCCATTGGTCACCATGTGAGAAACTCACGTGAGACTGTGGGACCACATTGCCATACCGCTGTTTATATAATAACCTCAGATATGAGGTTAACATCTGTTTGTTGTATAAAATGAATGAGTGAGTATGATACTGTTTGTATAATTGTGTAATATGATTTTGAACTGTTTAATGAAGGAAAATACAATTGTATTTGTATTTGAACTATTTGAACTATTTGGTTGTATTTGAACTAAATCCAAGGACCGCCCCTGAGCCAGTTGGGTCAGAGACCATGGGACCACCCCTCTCTGCTATCTGAATAAAAGCCAACTCTTAAGAAATTACCATTAGACCATGTTTCTCTCAATCACGAGAGGACAAAGGTTTGAGACCAGACTGCTGAATCTTTTAACCATCCCACGTGGTTAAAACTCTTATACGAATCATAACAAGTCTTTGATATTGACTTCTAGTCTGCAGCTAGGAATTCGGTATCATTGAACGCGAAGAAAGACAACCGCCGAAACATCCATTCTCTAACGAATGACACTCTGAACAATCCACAACCGAGACAGAACTTCACTCCAACCAAAACGAACTTCTCTCCAACGACCAAGGCGACACACACACTGAACGTAACTATATATATATTGATTGCAATTGTTCCCGAATGAGTGATCGTTCATGCGTAAGGATTAGCATGTCAATTGTTATAGTTATGGACTCTGTAGTGAATTCTTAGTCGAACGCAACTTTCCCTAACAGCCGCCATGCCGGTTTAGCCCACTAGGGCATATTTTCTCCCATCATTTCATGTAACTATTTTAAGTTTGTTTGTTTTGCATTTCTGTGAATTAATTAGTTAGTAATAAATAAATGATTTAAGACAATTGATGTATGGATGACTCATAGTGAAGACTGGGTTCGTGCAGATCAGCGTTTTACGACGTTTGGAATGAGACTGACGTAAGGTAGAGTAAATCAATCATTAATTAGAAGACCATTGATCAGATATGAAATATCTGAAAGGTTATATTGGGAAATGATAACTTTGTAATCTAATAACTTTCCCTGGTGCCCTCGAATTCATAGTTAATTAGTTACGTTATTACTAAAGTGATCGCGTAATCCCTAATTACAGGAATCTATGATAAAACAAAGTCTTCAATTTAACGATACCAAAGACACGACACTGTACAAACTGTTAAATCCCCTTGGATTGATGAGGAATTGAAAAATTGTATGGTTGAGAGGGATGAGGCAAAAGGTATGGCAAATAAGTCTAGCTGCACAGTTGATTGGCAAACGTACTGCAAATTAAGAAATGTGACTAAACTAAATAAAAAGAAAGTATACAATGAAACAAAGCTAAGGATAGAAAAAAGCTTTGGAGCACCCTAAATTACATTTTGGGGGAAAAGCCAACTTCATTGAATCAGATGGCTCATTCATTACAAAACTCTGATATTGCCAACCACTTTAATGCCTTTTTCCATTGGCAAGATAAGCAAACTTAGGGATGACATGACAGCAACAAACACTGACACTACACATCCAAGTATATCTGACCAAATTATGAAAGACAAGAATTGTATTTTTGAATTCCATAAAGTAAGTATGGAAGAAATTAGAAAAATGTATTGCCTATCAACAATGACAAGCCACCGGGGTCTGACAATCTGGATGAAAAATTACTGAGGATAATAGCGAACGATATTGCCACTCCTATTTGCCACATCTTCAATTTAAGCCTACTAGAAAGTGTGTGCCCTCAGGAGGGAAGCTAAAGTCATTCCGCTACCCAAGAATAGTAAAGCCCCCTTTTCTGGCTCAAATAGCTGACCAATCAGCCTGTTACCAATCCTTACTTCTGGAAAAAATTGTGTTTGACCAGATACAATGCTATTTCACAGTAAACAAATTGACAACAGACTTTCAACACGCTTATAGGGAAGGACACTCAACATGCACAGCATGTAAACAAATGGCTGAGAGAAATTGATGATAAAATGATTGTGGGGGCTGTCTTGTTAGACTTCAGTGCAGCTTTTGACATTATCGATCATAGTCTGCTGCTGGAAAAACTTGTGTTATGGCTTTACACCCCCTGCTATATTGTGGATAAAGAGTTACTTGTCTAACAGAACACAGAGTGTGTTCTTTAACCTCTCTTGGGTAGGGGCCAGTATTTTCAAGCCCGGATGAAAAGCGTGCCCAAAGTAAACTGCCTGTTACTCAGGCCCAGAAGCTAGGATATGCATATCATTGGTAGATTTCGATAGAAAACACTTTAACGTTTCTACAACTGTTAATATGATGTCTGTGAGTATAACAGAACTGATATGGCAGGCGAAACCCCGAGGACAAACCATCCCAAAAAAGAAAAATTCAGCCTACCACTGTTTTCAATGGTTGTCACTTTTATTATAAGGCGAAATCCTCACATATTCAAATCAAATCAAAGTTTGTCATGTGCGCCGAATACAACAGGTGTAGACCTTACAGTGAAATGCTTACTTACAGGCTCTAACCAATAGTGCAGAGAAAAAAAGTGTGTGTGTGTAGGTAAGTAAAGAAATAAAACAACAGTAAAAAGACATTTAAAAATAAGAGTAGCAAGGCTATATACAGACACCGGTTAGTCAGGCTTATTGAGGTAGTATGTACATGTGGGTATGGTTAAAGTGACTATGCACATATGATGAACAGAGAGTAGAGGTAGCGTAAAAAAAGGGGTTGGCGGGTGGTGGGACACAATGCAGATAGCCCGGTTAGCCAATGTGCGGGAGTACTGGTTGGTCGGATCAATTGAGGTAGTATGTACATGAATGTATAATTAAAGTGGCTATGCAGTTCCTAGGGATTCCACTAGATGTCAACAGTCTTTAGAACGAGTTTCATGCTGGTTCTTGGAAAAATGAGACAGAAACTTTCGTTTTTCTAGGTGGCTCCCATTTTGGCTGTAGTGTTTCCTAGTGCGTGGAAGAGAGCGCGTTCTTTGGTATTTTTCTCCGGTAAAGACAATAACGATTCTCAGTCTTAAATGTTATTGTTTATTTACGTATTAGGGTACCTAAGGTTTGATTATAAACGTTGTTTGACTTGTTTGGAAAAGTTTATTAGTAACGTTTGGGATTAATTTTGTATGCATTTTGATGGAGTGAAACTGAGTGGATTATTGACTGAAGCGCGTCAGCTAAACTGAGTTTTTATGGATATAAAGAAGGACATTATCGAACAAAAGGACCATTTGTGATGTAACTGGGACCTTTTGGAGTGTCAACAGAAGAAGATCTTCAAAGGTAAGGCATTTATTATATCGCTATTTCTGACTTTCGTGGCGCACCTGCCTGGTTGAAATATATTTTTCATGCTTTTGTATGCGGGGCGCTGTCCTCAGATAATCGCATGGTGTGCTTCGCCGTAAAGCCTATTTGAAATCTGAAACAGCGGCTGGATTAACAAGAAGTTAAGCTTTATTTTGATGTATTACACTTGTGATTTTATGAAAGTAAAATATTTATAATTCTGTAGTTTGAATTTCGCGCTCTGCAATTTCACCGGATGTTGGCCAGGTGGGACGCTACTGTCCCACCTGCCCATAAGAAGTTACTGGAAGCCTCTCCAACATAATCCAGGTAGAATCAGGAATTCCCCAGGGTAGCTGTTTAGTAGGCCCCTTGCTTTTTTCAATCTTTACTAACGACATACCACTGACTTTGAGTAAGGCCAGTGTGTCTATGTATGCGGATGACTCAACACTATACACGTCAGCTACTACAGCAACTGAAATGACTGCAACACTTAACAAAGAGCTGCAGTTAGTTTCGGAATGGGTAGCAAGGAATAAGTTAGTCCTAAATATTTCCAAAACTAAAAGTGTTGTATTTGGGACAAATCATTCACTAAACTACGTCTCGTAATGAATAATGCGGAAATTGAGCAAGTTGAGGTGACTAAACTGCTTGGAGTAACCCTGGATTGTAAACTGTCATGGTCAAAACATATTGATACAACAGCAACTAAGATGGGGAGAAGTCTGTCCATAATAAAGCACTACTCTGCCTTCTTAATAACACTATCAACAAGGCAGGTCCTACAGGCCCTAGTTCTGTCGCACCTAGACAACTGTTCAGTAGTGTGGTCAGGTGCCAGAAAGAGGGACTTGGGAAAATTGCAATTGGCTCAGAACAGGGCAGCACGGCTGGCACTTAAATGTACACAGAGAGCTAATATTAATATTAAGCATGTCAATCTCTCCTGGCTGAAAGTGGAAGACAGATGGACTTCATCATTACTTGTTTTTGTAAGAGGTGTTGACAAGCTGAATGTACCGATCTGTCTAAAATACTAGCACACAGCTCAGACACCCATGCATACCCCACGAGACATGCCAACAGAGGTCTCTTCACAGTCCCCAAGTCCAGAACAGACTATGGGAGGCACACAGTACTACATAGAGCCATGACTACATGGAACTCTATTCCACATCTGGTAACTGATGCAAACAGTAGAATCAGATTTATCTCACTTATTACAAACATAGTTCACTGTTTTATCTGTTGTTTTATATGTAATGTGGATGATTTGGTGTGTTTGGACCCCAGGAAGAGTAGCTGCTGCCTTGGCAGGAACTAATGGGGATCCATAATAAACCCCAGGAAGAGTAGCTGCTGCCTTGGCAGGAACTAATGGGGATCCATAATAAACCCCAGGAAGAGTAGCTGCTGCCTTGGCAGGAACTAATGGGGATCCATAATAAACCCCAGGAAGAGTAGCTGCTGCCTTGGTAGGAACTAATGGGGATCCATAATAAACCCCGGGAAGAGTAGCTGCTGCCTTGGTAGGAACTAATGGGGATCCATAATAAACCCCAGGAAGAGTAGCTGCTGCCTTGGTAGGAACTAATGGGGATCCATAATAAACCCCAGGAAGAGTAGCTGCTGTATTGGCAGCAGCTAATGGGGATCCATAATAAACCCCAGGAAGAGTAGCTGCTGTATTGGCAGCAGCTAATGGGGATCCATAATAAACCCCAGGAAGAGTAGCTGCTGTATTGGCAGCAGCTAATGGGGATCCATAATAAACCCCAGGAAGAGTAGCTGCTGTATTGGCAGCAGCTAATGGGGATCCATAATAAACCCCAGGAAGAGTAGCTGCTGTCTTGGCAGCAGCTAATGGGGATCCATAATAAACCCCAGGAAGAGTAGCTGCTGTCTTGGCAGCAGCTAATGGGGATCCATAATAAACCCCAGGAAGAGTAGCTGCTGTCTTGGCAGGAGCTAATGGGGATCCATAATAAACCCCAGGAAGAGTAGCTGCTGTCTTGGCAGGAACTAATGGGGATCCATAATAAACCCCAGGAAGAGTAGCTGCTGTCTTGGCAGCAGCTAATGGGGATCCATAATAAACCCCAGGAAGAGTAGCTGCTGTCTTGGCAGGAACTAATGGGGATCCATAATAAACCCCAGGAAGAGTAGCTGCTGTCTTGGCAGGAACTAATGGGGATCCATAATAAACCCCAGGAAGAGTAGCTGCTGTCTTGGCAGGAACTAATGGGGATCCATAATAAACCCCAGGAAGAGTAGCTGCTGTCTTGGCAGCAGCTAATGGGGATCCCTAGTAAATACAAATACAAAGTGTGTGGATTGATAAAAAAATAAAAATAAACTATTTTAGAATAAGGCTGTAATGTAACAAAATGTGGAAAAAGTAAAGGGGTCTGAATACTTTCCGAATCCACTGTAGACCCATTTCTGATGATCCATGATGTCTTGACTGCTGTGTCACAAGCTAAATACAAAAACGCCATTTTCCATAAGCTGTTTGGAGTGTGTCGTATCAGTCAGCTCATAATGAGAACTCTCTGATGACATAGCGGTTCGACCATTCCATTGCCCTATACTCATGATATCATAAAATGCCAGTGTACCAAGGCCATAATGAATAAAAGGCATTATTGATCATTATCATACACATGGTGTCAAAATTAGACAGGGAATAATGGAAAACAAATAACAATATTTATAAAAATATATATTTTCGTTGCTTCCTTCCAAGAAGTACATGCCCCCTCATAGAATATTCATGATGCTTTAGGAGTGTGTGTTTACAGCCTAGGTTGCCAGTACAAAGAAAGGATTTGACTGTGTGAGTGTGACAGGAAAATCAAAATAGTCATGTTAGTTATGTTGTAGAACTTATTATGAAGTTAGCATGTCAATATAATAAAGTCAACAACAAGTGAACAAAGTTGGCTTGCATTAGCTGGCTAGCTAGCTACTGACTAGTTAGCAGGCTGGCTAGCTAGCCCTACCTGGTTACTGGCTATAGCTAGAAGTAAAGATCACATAAATAAACACATTACAACAGGGTTCCCCAACTGTCGGTGGTTGTATTTGGGCCCCCCCAAGTTCTCAGTAAATTTTTATTTTATTTTTAACAGCAGAAAATCCACTCGTAGTGATTTTAATTCAAGGAATCTGCTCCCAATTATTCCCAGGCATAATAGAGAGGAACATGTGATCGTATACAAAATGGAAGCAAGGTTTGAAATGATTGTTTAAGTCAAATATATATTTGTTTGGGTTCTTGCGGCTAATTTGCATACGATCACAAATGATTTGTAAATATGTTCCGGCCCCCAAGAGATCAAATTCGGCCTGCAGCTGAATCTAGTAGATGACCCCCTAGATGACCCCTAGATGACCCCTGCATTACACTAAATAACTCTCTTTCCATTTCATCACAGGGATGAATAAATAAATAATAAATAACTAAATCCCTGATGTCAGTTAAGACTATTATTTCTCACTAAGAGGTACGTCCTCTTCTCTGCCCTCCATTGTTGTCCTCTTTTCTTCCTCACATCAGTCTTTCACCCATATCTTCCCCGTCCACTTCAAGATCTTTGTGATTGGGTGCAGCCGACATTAAAGGCGAGTCGACACTGACTGATCAACAAATCACCTTGCATTATAAACAACAACTTAATATTATTTATAGATCGGCCTGTCAGTCGCGGTGTTGATGCTCTCGATCACTGCCTTTCTTTGTATTGTCAGTCAGTCTGGTTTATGTGCATTATGTTGTTCCGTCCATCAGAGAGAGCTCTCTCTCTGTCTCTGTCCCCCCAGGCATGATGCTGACCTCATGGTACACCTCATCAGGCTGGGGGCTGCTCTGCAAGGCCAGGATGGAGGAGCACTGAGGATCCAACAGGTACTGCATGGGGTGGGGAGGGGAGAGGAGAGGTTGGTCACACTAAAGGCGTCAGCTTGCAAACCGAATTAATGTGCTCGCATACTCCCTTAAAAGATCTTCACTTCAAAAATGAGAACAAAAACACTGATAGTACTGTTTGTCTATCTAAATAGAATTCTAGAATTAATAGACGGAATGAATCTAATATAACTCAAGAATTCTAGCATTCATTTTGACATTTTTTTGCGGAAGAGATCTTAGTCACGCAATTTTACATCGAAGATCTTTGGTGCAGAATTTCTCAAGTGAAAAAATGTGCATGAAAATGATTTGTCTCTTGTTGAAAAACAAACACTGAATTTAAGAATCCCTACTGTTGACCAATCACAGACAAGGTGTGTAGACTTTGGCTACCAACTTCGGCTTGCGTCGAGAAAAAATGTTGTGTGCACAAAGAGCCCCCCCAAAAAAACTCTTGACGAAGACTAAACCGAACGAAAAAGTCACAAAATGTTGTCATAATATATGCACGAACTGTTCTGAACTGTTTCGGATGGGAAGCATGAGGACGCCTTAAAGGCCTTTCAGGCCTTTCAGACTAATCTCTTTAAAGGTCTTTCAGACTAATCTCTTTAAAAGGCCTTTAAAACTAAAATCTTGCGTAATTTGGTCATATTTTATTTATTTAACTAGGCAAGTCAGTTAAGAACAATTCTTATTTACAATGACGGCCTACCAAAAGGCCTCCTGCGGGGATGGGGGGTGGGATTAAAAATACAAATAAATTAAATATAAATATAGGACAAAACACACATCACGACAAGAGAGACAACACTACATAAAGAGAGACCTAAGACAACAACATAGCATGGCAGCAACAACACAATAGCAGCACAAGTGTCAGGAAGAGTGTCCATGATTAAGTCTTTGAATGAAGAGATTGAGATAAAACTGTCCAGTTTGAGTGTTTGCTGCAGCTCGTTTCAGTCGCTAGCCGCAGCGAACTGAAAAGACGAGCGACCCGGGGATGTGTGTTGCTTTGGGGACCTTTAACAGAATGTGACTGGCAGAACAGATGCTCCTTTATGTTTAAGCAGTCTGTCCACGAGAGATTAGACTAAAACCATTCATTATTACATCAAGATATAACAGGACACACATGGAACTCAGCCAAAGACACAGCCTCATTGACAGTCCTTTAAAAAAAAATCTAAACAGCAGCATGAATATGTAATTTATGGGTTAGAAAAATAACTAATTATACAGTTACTACACACAAAGAAACACATAGTGTATTATTCATTAACTTCTCTAGTGTATGTGGGACGGTAGCGTCCCACCTCGTCAACAGCCAGTGAAACTGCAGGGCGCCAAATTCAAAACAACAGAAATCCCATAATTTAAATTCCTCAAACATACAAGTATTTTACATCATTTTAAAGCTACACTTGTTGTAAATCCAGCCAAAGTGTCCGATTTCAAAAAGGTTTTACGACGAAAGCACACCAAACGATTATGTTAGGTATGAGCCAAGTCACAGAAAAAGACAGCCATTTTTCCAGCCAAAGAGAGGAGTAACAAAAAGCAGAAATAGAGATAAAATGAATCACTAACCTTTGATGATCCTCATCGGATGACACTCATAGGACTTCATGTTACACAATACATGTATGTTTTGTTCGGTAAAGTTCATATTTATATCCAAAAATCTGAGTTTAGGCGGGACGCTACTGTCTCACTTGGCAAAAAGCCTGAGAAAATGCAGAGCGCAATATTCAAATGAATTATTATGAAAATTACTATAAAATCAAACTTTCATTAAATCACACATGAAAGATACCAAATTAAAGCTACACTGGTTGTGAATCCAGCCAACATGTCAGAATTCAAATAAGCTTTTCGGCGAAAGCATACGATGCTATTTTCTGAGGATAGCGCCATTGTAAACAAAGAGAGATAAGCATATTCCAATCATGCAGGCACGACACAAAACGCAGAAATAAAAATACTATAATTCATGCCTTACCTTTGACGAGCTTCTGTTGTTGGCATTCCAATATGTCCCATAAACATCACAAATGGTCCTTTTGTTCGATTAATTCCGTCGATATATATCCAAAATGTAAATTTATTTGGCGCGTTTGATCCAGAAAAACACAGGTTCCAACTTGCTCAAACATGACGACAAAATATTTCAAAGGTTACCTGTAAACTTTGCCAAAAAATGTCAAACTACTTTTGTAAAACAACTTTAGATATTTTTTAACGCTAATAATCGATAAAATTGAAGACGGGATGATCTGTGTTCAATACAGGATTAAAACCAACCGTAGCATGCCTTCTGGTCATGCGCTTCAATCAAACAGGACACCTAGAGTGACTTGACTTCAAGATGGCCGTATTTCTTCATTACACAAAGGAATAACCTCAACCAATTTCTCTAGACTGTTGACATCCAGTGGAAGCCGTAGGAACTGCAGCAGGTCACTTAGAAATCTGGTTTCCCAATGAAAACTAATTGAAAAGAGAGTGACCTAAAAAAAAAAAGAATTCTGAATGGTTTGTCCTCGGGGTTTCGCCTGCTAAATAAGTTCTGTTATACTCACAGACATGATTCAAACTGTTTTATAAACTTCAGAGTGTTTTCTATCCAAATCTACTAATAATATGCATATCTTATCTTCTGTGGATGAGTAGCTGGCAGTTTAATTTGGGTATGCTTTTCATCCAAACGTGAAAATGCTGCCCCCTACCCTAGAGAAGTTAAAACACACTGATCATGCGCCATACATACATCATGCACCACTGTGAAATGTCCAGGCAGCTTGACCTTGGGTCTGAGGAAGTTGACCACCTTGTAGCAGTGCCAGAATGCTAGAACCACCAGGGGCATTGACACTGCCATCACCACAAATATCACCAGGGCCATCACCCAGGGCCTGTCCTTGCCTGCAGAGGGTTTGGGGTTGGAAAGGGGACACCAGGGACTAAGAATTGAGTTGAGCAAGAGTGGACTTGTACTCTGAGAATCATTGAAGGCAACAATCTAATAGTCATAATTTGTATTTTAAACAGATAAAAGGGAGGACAAGAAAGAGAGCGATTGCACTCACCCTTAGCGGTGCTCTCACACGTAACGTTGCTGGGCTGGCTCTGTTTGAAGAACCTTTGGGTTACCACCCAGACCTGAAAACAGTACCTGGTCCATTGCTCCAGCTCCAACACCACTTTATGCAGCTGGATGCCATTCATCAGTTTGGCCTGCAGGGGGTGATAGAGGAGTAGTGAGGAAGCATTGAGCACCTCACAATGAGTATGTTTTACATGCATAGTAACACTTTCATATTAAACTGATTGGCAGCCGGGCACATTATGCATTAGTCATGTAAACACCTTACTCTGATTATCTAAAAATCGGCGTAAGGTCAAAATAGAAATAAGCATACGCCGATTCTGAGCCATCTTTTGAATTATTAGGACATGTAAACGCCTTAAAATCGGCGTTCCAGCAGTGTAATTGATCTGCGCATGGGCTAGCACCAGCCGAGCCATCCTCCCTCTTTAGCGCCATTTAAGTGAGTTCGGGAACAACTGAACGTATGCGTCTCAGAAGTAGCTTTCACATACAGTACAAACTTTGGTAACACTTCATTTTAAAGGATCCTTACTACACCGCAATCACACGTGAATTTACACTGTAACAACTATTGTAGTTAACAGTAACAACTCCTAGTAGTAATTGCAGTAAGTAATTACAGAGGTGTAACAATGAATGCTTGTTACAAATGGGCAGGTTTCCCACTAAATTCACCAACTTAGAGTTTTCGCTTCTCATCAGCTGCATACAGTTACAACTGTCACAAAAGTTGTGACCCCTCGTCGGTATGCTGGATGCCTGAGAGATTATAGCCTTTACAACAAAAAAAATGCTGTTTTGAAACTGCAATAAAAGTGCAATAACTGCAGTCGACTGTGGTATTTTGGACGCAGTAATTGCAGAATAACTGCAGTTACACTGCAAAAGCACTGCAGTAAAAAAAAAAAAAACGTGTGATTTTGGACGCAGTAATTGTAGCGTACTGCACTATAACTGCATTTATACTGCAGTGTACTGCGGTTATACTGCACTGTGACTGCAATCTTTTTCGTAAGGGAGCCTATGCTCAATAGGCTCTAATTACTTACCCTTGAATGTGCACTGTTCATCCTATACTGCGTCTTCACTCACTGTTGTTGCTAAGCACTTGACCCCAAAATAAAGTTAACTTGGTTGAGCTGGCAAAAGCAGATCAGTAGGTCAATCTCACTGACTGGGATCTAATATGGGTGGTAAATGTAATATGGGTGGTAAATGTAATATGGGCGGTAAATGGGTGGCAATGTAATATGGGCGGTAAATGGGTGGCAATGTAATATGGGTGGTAAATGGGTGACAATCTAATATGGGTGGTAAAGTTCAATGTAATTACTAGGTTTTACACAGACTTTAGCTAGTTAAAATGAAGTTTATCTTGAGTGGCCCTCATTTTAAAGCTTCCGGAAGTTTCACTTCACAACAAGATACAGAAATTAAGTGAATTCTGGAATTAAACTTCCAGAAGCTTTAAAATGAGGGCCATATTGTCAGTAGGGATCATGTACTGTATGACTACACATTCGTTACAAGTAAGTACACCTCAAGATACACTTCATTTGAACTAGCTACATCATGTGTAACTCCTAGTAATTACATTGTACTTAGGCAAACATTTAAATGCAATATGCTTTGAAACAGGGTATTTATCCTCATCTGGGATGACCAAATTAACCCAGATTGGTACACTTTATTTTGGTGGCAAGCGCTAGCAATAACATTGAGTAGAGATATATTTCCAACAGTGGCACTTTCATGGCTAAGTAATCAAAGCCTATTGAATAAAATCTCTTGGGACACCCAGGGCACCGACGAGGGGTCACAACCTTTGTGACAGTTGTAACTGTATGCAGCTGATAAGAAACTAAACACTAAGTTGGCGAATGTATTGGGCAACCTGCCCATTTATCACAAGCATGGAAAACAAGCATTCATTGTTACACCTTTTGTAATTACAGACCACAATTACTGCCATGTGGTTGTTACAGTTAAAGTGTAATGACACATGCTGCAATAAGGGCCACTAATAAGGACCCCTTCAAAATAAAGCGTTAGCCAAACTTTATACGTCCAAACTCAAATATGCTTCCCAAAAATAACATGATTGCTGTGGCATATTATTTGGATTGCCGATTTTCTGCATTTATCAGAGTGCCATCCGGTAGTCTGATTTCAGATGTATCCATGTTAAAAGAGGATTATTAGGGAAATTGTTCTTCTTGCAAAGCATGTAAAACATTTTAATCAAACTATTACATTAATCTATCCACAATAATCCCATTATTGTACGCATGTAACCGTACTCAATGTGTCACCAGATGATCACCCCCACGGTTATAAAGTCTACCATTGGCAGATGGAAAGTAGTTTATGTGCTCAGACCCTAAACCTGCATCTCATACTCCTTATTGGCTACTGTCACTATGACATCAGATGTGAAAGATCAGGCAAACTGCGTTACTTTGTTTTGCCATTCCTCAGATCCCCTGGTTGTACGCAGTGGAAATTACCCTCCAGATGTTTAATCCCAGATGGAAAGTAAAATGGCCACCATACCCTCTCCTCCTGGCCCTCCTTCCAGTAGGTGATGTTAAAGGTTGCATGATTGTAGATCTCTTTAAACTCAGAGATCCTGAGCACTGGGTCTTCGATGCTCACTTCAATGTTCGCACCACTGGAGACTAGAGTCACGCTGGGAGGGCCTAAAGTGGCTGTGGAGAGAGACATGGGAAAGAAAGTGACCCAAAGGAAGTGGCATGGCACCTGCTAGCGGATCACCATAGTTCATTAAAGAGCAAAAGTTGTCAGGCTCCAGTCTGTAATCATACACTATGCTTTGCCCTAACCTCTGAATTAACAGTACCTGTTATTACACTTTCATACCCATCTCTAGTGCACTGCAAGAACTACTATGAAATGCTCATGTATGTCTTATGTGCTGTATGAATGTAGTTATGTATAGGTTATGAATGTGTTATGAAGTCCTTATGTAGATTGACGTTACAGATGGGCAACTAGGAACTCACTGTGTTCATCCATGACAAACTCCTTAGTCTCCACCCAGTGAGATGCCTCTCCCTCTCCTTCTGCCCTCACTTGGAAAGTGTACACTCCAAATTTGTTTAGATGACTGGTGAAGTCACAGCATAGGGCAGTTGTGTCCCAACATACAACCTGGTAGCTGCTCCTGATGCTGATCCTGTGTTCAAAACAAGACATCACTGTATTGTTATTGTGGTAGACTATTGTTACCAGTGTCTGTAAGCTGTTTGTTTGTCCAGTGTCTGTAAGCTGTTTGTTTGTCCAGTGTCTGTAAGCTGTTTGTTTGTCCAGTGTATGTACGCTGTTTGTATGCCTGAAACCCATTCTGACAGGTAGTGTAATTATTATTATTTTTTTTAAAGTGAAATAGTTGCACCTTTTTCTAAGAAATATAGTGAGTGTATGTTGATGTGTGAGTGTGTGTGTGTGTGTGTGAGTGTGTGTGAGGGTGTATGACACAGATTCTTCTGTGGAAGACTACTTGTGGGTGTGTCATTTCTCCTCTTTCCCAGCACCCATAGCAGGAAGTGTGCCATATTTAAATGTTCACCCCTCACTTGGTTGTGTTATTTGGCGGTGTTCATATTACCACTTGTATTCTGATCTGTAGGTGAGGTTTCCCGTGTGGTTCTGAGGGGGATCCCACTCCAACACTAGTTCCATGTTGATGGAGGTAATCCTGATGTTACTGGGACTTGGAAGTTCAGCTAACACTGCTGTAACAGCACAGTTATACACAGTTGAACATCCTAACAAATACACATCATTCAGGGGGATTACAGGCTTTAGATGAACAAGGGTATTGAGTCAGATGGGGAAAATGGTATTGTATCTGTCTTGGACGTTTTCAAGAGTTTTTTGTTGTTGAGAAATTAAGCCCATTGCACTGTGCTTCCTCGAGATGAACACTCTTGACCACATATAGTATGTGGGTAAAACCTTCAGCCTATGTGTATGTATATATTTAGCCTACAATCATCAGTATGTCAATGTAACAGATACCAAAATGTGAAGTGTTTCCATTGGTTCACACTATTGACAGTAAAAGAGATTAAGGAATGTATAAGTGATAAATAAATGTAGCTTATAAAAGACTGAAATTATCACGAAATATCAACAACAACAAAAACTTTCGTAAACCAGTCGTGATATTGAATGGCTTAAAACATTAATCTACAATCAAAGCCAATCGATTTACAGCACGTTGGTAGACTATGCTATGGTAAAGTCGAAAGAGAAATACTGACCTGTCATTCCATGTAAAGTTAAGCATAATAGTTTGACAAACAAGATAGTAAACACCGTAGATTGCATGTTGCCCAAGAGATGTTATGTGTTGTCCAACGACACTGAAATGTTCCGTTGGCTAGATTTGCTTCTGGCCGCTCTTGAGAGTTTATTGTGTACTTTCTGAATGGGCGTAGAATTGCGGGGAAGCGAAACCAAGCTGAGTGATATAAATACAGAAGAAGCCTAGGCAGGTTTCCATTGAACCAAGTTTATTCGATAATGTCAGAAAAAACCTTTAGGCTTGTTTAGATTAATGGAAACAGCAGATATATGATTCATTTTCAAAAGATCGACAAAATGTGTATCCGTTCGACAGGGGTGGATCTTTATTTTGTCTTACTTTATTGTGACAAATTATGATGGAATTAACCGTGTTTTTCGAATAAATGATTGCCTAATACGTTTGAAAGAAAGCAGGGCAAGTGATGTTTCGCCTTAACTATATAGTTTCACTCCACATTTAATTCTAAATGCCTACTGCTTGTCAAGTAATTTTTCAAATAAAAAGTATTGTTCTGACTTGCAACATTTCCTGAACTGCTGCTTCACCTTGCTTCTTTGTGACGTTACATTCGTTACTTTGATTTCCGAGTCAAAACGGAAAAAGGCTAATTTATTGTTCCCGAATTTGAAAAACGGAAATCGACTTGTTTCTCATTTATGGTGTCAAAATTAGACAGGGAATAATGGAAAACAAATAACAATATTTATTAAATTTTAATTCTCGTTTTGTTCCTACCAAGAAGTACACGTCCCCTCATAGAATATTCATGATGCTTTAGGAGTGTGTGTTTACAGCCTAGGTTGCCAGTACAAAGAAAGGATTCGACTGTGTGAGTGTGACAGGAAAATCAAAATAGTCATGTTAGTTATGTTGTAGAACTTATTATGAAGTTAGCATGTCAATATAATAAAGTCAACAACAAGTGAACAAAGTTGGCTTGCATTAGATGGCTAGCTAGCTACTGACTAGTTAGCTACTGACTAGTTAGCTACTGACTAGTTAGCAGGCTGGCTAGCTAGCCCTACCTGGTTCCTGGCTATAGCTAGAAGTATCTATGGAAGTAAATTAGTCCCTAAACCTGCTACAAGCTGAAGCTGCCCAGCCAGAGCTACCTGCTTCAGAAACGTCAGTTTTCTCCATTACTATATGTAGCTAACTACAGTCTGGCTAGACTGTAAACTCTCCTTCCAGACTCATATCAAACATCTCCAATCCAAACTTAAATCTAGAATTGGCTTCCTGTTTCCACACACCACTGCGACCTGTATGCTCTCGTTGGCTGGCCCTTGCTACATATTCGTCGCCAAACCCACTGGCTCCAGGTCATCTACAAGTCTCTGCTAGGTAAAGCCCCGCCTTATCTTAGCTCACTGGTCACCATAACAACACCCACCCGTAGCATGCGCTCCAGCAGGTATATCGCACTGGTCATCCCCAAAGCCAATTCCTACTTTGGCCGCCTTTCTTTCCAGTTCTCTGCTGCCAATGACTGGAACGAATTGTAAAAAAAAGTTGGAGACGTATATTTCCCTCACTAACTTTAAACATCAGCTATCTGAGCAGCTGACCGATCGCTGCAGCTGTATATAGCCCATCTGTAAATAGCCCATCCAATCTACCTACCTCATCCCCATATTGTTTTTATTTACTTTTCTGCTCTTTTGCACACCAGTATTTCTACTTGCCCATCATCATCATATCTATCACTCCAGTGTTAATTTGCTAAATTGTAATTACTTCGCTACTATGGCCTATTTATTGCCTTACCTCCTCACGCCATTTACACACACTGTATATAGACTTTCTTTTTTTTCTATTGTGTTATTGACTGTACACTTGTTTATTCCATGTGTAACTCTGTGTTGTTGTTTGTGTCGCACTGCTTTGCTATATCTTGGGCAGGTCACAGTTGTAAATGAGAACTTGT
Source organism: Salvelinus alpinus (assembly GCF_045679555.1). Lineage (NCBI taxonomy): Eukaryota > Metazoa > Chordata > Actinopteri > Salmoniformes > Salmonidae > Salvelinus > Salvelinus alpinus. Next base: position 9,639,581 of record NC_092105.1, on the reverse strand, counting down.
TCTCAACTGGCCTACCTGGTTAATTAAAGGTGAAATAAAAAAAATAAAACTAACTTTATGTAGCTAATTTAGCTAGATCTTCAGTCAGCTGTTAGTGTTTATTGACAGAGTAATAATGAACAGCAGTTAAAACTTTTTTTTTTTTAAACTTGTATTTAACTCGGCAAGTCAGTTAACAACAAATTCTTACTGTAAATGGTTACCTATCTGGCACTTTGCATAGCTAACGATGTAGGATCTTAATTTGAGCCAGTTTGCTACAGCAGGAAAAGAATCCTGCAGCAACAGGAAGTCTAAATTATTATGTGTATTATAATTCATGGGCAAATTTTTGGGCCTACCCCGGCCAAACCTGGACGACGCTGGGCCAATTGTGCGCCGCCCTATGGGACTCCCAATCACGGCCGGTTTCGATACAGCCTGGGTTCGAACCAGGGATTGTAGTGACGCCTCTAGCACTGAGATACAGTGCCTTAGAACACTGCGCCACTCGGGATCCCAGTATACAGTTGAAGGTGTGGTCTGTACCTTATGAATATTCCCTTTTGATTGCACAAATATTCCCATTTGTTGTCTGCTATAAAATGTATATTTCTTTCAGAATTACAGCCACATGTCAAATACCTAAGTGGGCAAAGGCCTCTTGGAAAATGACCTTCTAATTGACAATTAATCTTCTTCTAAAAAGAAGACCAACTGCAATATAATATCACAAACATATACCTCATAATTCAAAGAAGACCAGCATGCACTTTAAGAAGGTATAATTACACCCTGAACAAAACATCAACACAGAAGAAGGTATAATTACACCCTGAACAAAACATCAACACAGAAGAAGGTATAATTACACCCTGAACAAAACATCAACACAGAAGAAGGTATAATTACACCCTGAACAAAACATCAACACAGAAGAAGGTATAATTACACCCTGAACAAAACATCAACACAGAAGAAGGTAGTACAAACCCTGAGGTTTTCCGGAAGCGTTATTGCTTGATGATACAGCATGGCTCTACCATCCACTGATACAGCATGGCTCTATACAGCATGGCTCTATACAGCATGACTCTACCATCCACTGATACAGCATGGCTCTATACAGCATGACTCTACCATCCACTGATGCAGCATGGCTCTATACAGCATGACTCTACCATCCACTGATACAGCATGGCTCTATACAGCATGGCTCTACCATCCACTGATACAGCATAGCTCTATACAGCATGGCTCTACCATCCACTGATACAGCATGGCTCTATACAGCATGGCTCTACCATCCACTGATACAGCATGGCTCTATACAGCATGACTCTACCATCCACTGATACAGCATGGCTCTATACAGCATGACTCTACCATCCACTGATACAGCATGGCTCTACCATCCACTGATACAGCATGGCTCTATACAGCATGGCTCTACCATCCACTGATACAGCATGGCTCTATACAGCATGACTCTACCATCCACTGATACAGCATGGCTCTACCATCCACTGATACAGCATGGCTCTATACAGCATGACTCTACCATCCACTGATACAGCATGGCTCTACCATCCACTGATACAGCATGGCTCTATACAGCATGACTCTACCATCCACTGATACAGCATGGCTCTATACAGCATGACTCTACCATCCACTGATACAGCATGGCTCTATACAGCATGGCTCTACCATCCACTGATACAGCATGGCTCTATACAGCATGACTCTACCATCCACTGATACAGCATGGCTCTATACAGCATGACTCTACCATCCACTGATACAGCATGACTCTACCATCCACTGATACAGCATGACTCTATACAGCATGACTCTACCATCCACTGATACAGCATGGCTCTATACAGCATGGCTCTACCATCCACTGATACAGCATGGCTCTATACAGCTTGGCTCTATACAGCATGGCTCTACCATCCACTGATACAGCATGGCTCTACCATCCACTGATACAGCATGGCTCTATACAGCTTGGCTCTATACAGCATGGCTCTACCATCCACTGATACAGCATGGCTCTATACAGCATGACTCTACCATCCACTGATACAGCATGACTCTACCATCCACTGATACAGCATGGCTCTATACAGCATGGCTCTATACAGCATGGCTCTACCATCCACTGATACAGCATGGCTCTATACAGCATGACTCTACCATCCACTGACACAGCATGGCTCTACCATCCACAGACAGACACCAAGGGTCAGTACCACAGACACTGAGACAGACAGACACCAAGGGTCAGTACCACAGACACTGAGACAGACAGACACCAAGGGTCAGTACCACAGACACTGAGGGACAGACAGACACCAAGGGTCAGTACCACAGACACTGAGACAGACAGACACCAATGGTCAGTACCACAGACACCAAGGGTCAGTACCACAGACACTGAGGGACAGACAGACACCAAGGGTTTAGGGGCTGTAATGTAAAACACTCTTGTAAAATGTTAACTGTTAACTGATTTACATGTGCTGTATTGCTATGTCCTGTGTGGTCTTACCTGTGCTGTTAGGTCCTGGTACATTACCTGTGCTGTTAGGTCCTGGTACATTACCTGTGCTGTTAGGTCCTGGTACATTACCTGTGCTGTTAGGTCCTGGTACATTACCTGTGCTGTTAGGTCCTGGTACATTACCTGTGCTGTTAGGTCCTGGTACATTACCTGTGCTGTTAGGTCCTGGTACATTACCTGTGCTGTTAGGTCCTGGTACATTACCTGTGCTGTTAGGTCCTGGTACATTACCTGTGCTGTTAGGTCCTGGTACATTACCTGTGCTGTTAGGTCCTGGTACATTACCTGTGCTGTTAGGTCCTGGTACATTACCTGTGCTGTTAGGTCCTGGTACATTACCTGTGCTGTTAGGTCCTGGTACATTACCTGTGCTGTTAGGTCCTGGTACATTACCTGTGCTGTTAGGTCCTGGTACATTACCTGTGCTGTTAGGTCCTGGTACATTACCTGTGCTGTTAGGTCCTGGTACATTACCTGTGCTGTTAGGTCCTGGTACATTACCTGTGCTGTTAGGTCCTGGTACATTACCTGTGCTGTTAGGTCCTGGTACATTACCTGTGCTGTTAGGTCCTGGTACATTACCTGTGCTGTTAGGTCCTGGTACATTACCTGTGCTGTTAGGTCCTGGTACATTACCTGTGCTGTTAGGTCCTGGTACATTACCTGTGCTGGTTGCAGTAGAACTGGTAAAGGCCCAGTGGAGCTCAGAGGGGACAGACTGAGGGTCACGGTCACACAATACTCCGGCCCTGGCTCCAGGTACCCAATCTTTGGGTTACTGGCCCAACTCTCTAACCACTAGGCTACCTGCCGATCCCTATTGACAAATAAACTGTGGGTTAGAGATGGGAGATAAGATGAGCCCCCTCCCCCTGAACCTGTGGGTTAGAGATGGGAGATGAGCCCCCTCCCCCTGAACCTGTGGGTTAGAGATGACCCCCCTCCCCCTGAACCTGAGGGTTAGAGATGACCCCCCTCCCCCTGAACCTGTGGGTTAGAGATGGGAGATGAGCCCCCTCCCGCTGAACCTGTGGGTTAGAGATGACCCCCCTCCCCCTGAACCTGTGGGTTAGAGATGACCCCCCTCCCCGCTGAACCTGTGGGTTAGAGATGGGAGATGAGCCCCTCCCCCTGAACCTGTGGGTTAGAGATGAGCCCCCTCCCCTTGGACCTGTGGGTTAGAAATGAGCCCCCTCCCCTTGGACCTGTGGGTTAGAAATGAGCCCCCTCCCCTTGGACCTGTGGGTTAGAGATGAGCCCCCTCCCCTTGGACCTGTGGGTTAGAGATGAGCCCCCTCCCCTTGGACCTGTGGGTTAGAGATGAGCCCCCTCCCCTTGGACCTGTGGGTTAGAAATGAGCCCCCTCCCCTTGGACCTGTGGGTTAGAGATGAGCCCCCTCCCCTTGGACCTGTGGGTTAGAGATGAGCCCCCTCCCGCTGAACCTGTGGGTTAGAGATGAGCCCCCTCCCCTTGTACCTGTGGATTAGAAATGAACCCCCTCCCCTTGGACCTGTGGGTTAGAGATGAGCCCCCTCCCCTTGGACCTGTGGGTTAGAGATGGGAGATGAGCCCCCTCCCGCTGAACCTGTGGGTTAGAGATGACCCCCCTCCCCCTGAACCTGTGGGTTAGAGATGACCCCCCTCCCCGCTGAACCTGTGGGTTAGAGATGGGAGATGAGCCCCTCCCCCTGAACCTGTGGGTTAGAGATGAGCCCCCTCCCCTTGGACCTGTGGGTTAGAAATGAGCCCCCTCCCCTTGGACCTGTGGGTTAGAAATGAGCCCCCTCCCCTTGGACCTGTGGGTTAGAGATGAGCCCCCTCCCCTTGGACCTGTGGGTTAGAGATGAGCCCCCTCCCCTTGGACCTGTGGGTTAGAGATGAGCCCCCTCCCCTTGGACCTGTGGGTTAGAAATGAGCCCCCTCCCCTTGGACCTGTGGGTTAGAGATGAGCCCCCTCCCCTTGGACCTGTGGGTTAGAGATGAGCCCCCTCCCGCTGAACCTGTGGGTTAGAGATGGGAGATGAGCCCCTCCCCTTGGACCTGTGGGTTAGAGATGAGCCCCCTCCCCTTGGACCTGTGGGTTAGAAATGAGCCCCCTCCCCTTGGACCTGTGGGTTAGAGATGAGCCCCCTCCCCTTGTACCTGTGGGTTAGAAATGAGCCCCCTCCCCTTGGACCTGTGGGTTAGAGATGAGCCCCCTCCCGCTGAACCTGTGGGTTAGAGATGAGCCCCCTCCCCTTGGACCTGTGGGTTAGAGATGAGCCCCCTCCCCTTGGACCTGTGGGTTAGAGATGAGCCCCCTCCCCTTGGACCTGTGGGTTAGAGATGGGAGATGAGCCCCCTCCCCTTGGACCTGTGGGTTAGAGATGAGCCCCCTCCCCTTGGACCTTTGGGTTAGAGATGAGCCCCCTCCCCTTGGACCTGTGGGTTAGAGATGGGAGATGAGCCCCCTCCCCTTGGACCTGTGGGTTAGAAATGAGCCCCCTCCCCTTGGACCTGTGGGTTAGAGATGAGCCCCCTCCCCTTGGACCTGTGGGTTAGCGATGAGCCCCCTCCCGCTGAACCTGTGGGTTAGAGATGAGCCCCCTCCCCTTGTACCTGTGGGTTAGAGATGGGAGATGAGCCCCCTCCCCTTGTACCTGTGGGTTAGAAATGAGCCCCCTCCCCTTGTACCTGTGGGTTAGAAATGAGCCCCCTCCCCTTGGACCTGTGGGTTAGAGATGAGCCCCCTCCCGCTGAACCTGTGGGTTAGAGATGAGCCCCCTCCCCTTGTACCTGTGGATTAGAAATGAGCCCCCTCCCCTTGGACCTGTGGGTTAGAGATGAGCCCCCTCCCCTTGGACCTGTGGGTTAGAGATGAGCCCCCTCCCCTTGGACCTGTGGGTTAGAGATGGGAGATGAGCCCCCTCCCCTTGGACCTGTGGGTTAGAGATGAGCCCCCTCCCCTTGGACCTGTGGGTTAGAGATGAGCCCCCTCCCCTTGGACCTGTGGGTTAGAGATGGGAGATGAGCCCCCTCCCCTTGGACCTGTGGGTTAGAAATGAGCCCCCTCCCCTTGGACCTGTGGGTTAGAGATGAGCCCCCTCCCCTTGGACCTGTGGGTTAGAGATGGGAGATGAGCCCCCTCCCCTTGGACCTGTGGGTTAGAGATGAGCCCCCTCCCCTTGGACCTGTGGGTTAGAGATGGGAGATGAGCCCCTCCCCTTGGACCTGTGGGTTAGAGATGAGCCCCCTCCCCTTGGACCTGTGGGTTAGAGATGAGCCACCTCCCGCTGAACCTGTGGGTTAGAGATGGGAGATGAGCCCCCTCCCCTTGGACCTGTGGGTTAGAGATGAGCCCCCTCCCGCTGAACCTGTGGGTTAGAGATGGGAGATGAGCCCCCTCCCGCTGAACCTGTGGGTTAGAAATGAGCCCCCTCCCCTTGGACCTGTGGGTTAGAGATGAGCCCCCTCCCCTTGGACCTGTGGGTTAGAGATGAGCCCCCTCCCCTTGGACCTGTGGGTTAGAGATGAGCCCCCTCCCCTTGGACCTGTGGGTTAGAGATGGGAGATGAGCCCCCTCCCCTTGGACCTGTGGGTTAGAGATGAGCCCCCTCCCCTTGGACCTGTGGGTTAGAGATGAGCCCCCTCCCCTTGGACCTGTGTTGGTGTAATTCTTAGAACGAGAGGTGAGTTTCCTTGAACACAGAGCGTGTTCTGGTGACAGGAAGTAGAGGCCAAAACCACACGAATCTACATCTGCAGTACGAGGTAAACAACCCCTCAGAGAGGAAAAATGTGCCGGATTCAATTATTATTTTAGACAAGATACTGGTCTGCTTTGTCATCCTCAGTCCTGGTGTTATTGTCAGGTTCTATTCAAAGAGAATGCGAGTGGGTTTGACCACATTCTCAGAACTTGCTTTCTTTTCTAGGTACATGTATCCTTTGACGTATCTCTACACTGTAAAACAACAACAACCTCCAAAATGAAGTAGATACAGTGCACTCAGAAAGTATTCAGACCCCCTTCCCCACGTTACAGCCCTAACATGGATTAAATCACTCCCCCCCCCCCCTCTCTATTTCTACCAGGGGTGTGCCTGTCCTAGACTGCAGTGATTCAGTATTTTTCCTTTACCACGTAACCAGCTGAAATGAAAGCACTTACTCAGCAGCTACACTAGAAGGATAGATAAAATGAAAGCACTTACTCAGCAGCTACACTAGAAGGATAGATAAAATGAAAGCATGGGACTGAAGTGTAAGAGCGTACCTGAGGCTCTGAACTGTGAAGTGGGTGTTGGCAGGACTCCCTGAACCGGGCAGCCAGGTCAGAGTGTGCTCAAGGTTGAAGGAGACAATGGACACGTTACTAATGGCTGGGAGCAGGCACACCACTGGAACATATATATAGAGAGTGGGAGATGCAGACAAAAAAATATAAAATGATAGTCACACAGAACAGGACACCAGCCAGAGAGACGGGTATTAAACAGGACACCAGCCAGAGAGACGGGTATTAAACAGGACAGCAGCCAGAGAGACGGGTATTAAACAGGACAGCAGCCAGAGAGACGGGTATTAAACAGGACACCAGCCAGAGAGACGGGTATTAAACAGGACAGCAGCCAGAGAGACGGGTATTAAACAGGACAGCAGCCAGAGAGACGGGTATTAAACAGGACACCAGCCAGAGAGACGGGTATTAAACAGGACACCAGCCAGAGAGACGGGTATTAAACAGGACAGCAGCCAGAGAGACAGGTATTAAACAGGACAGCAGCCAGAGAGACGGGTATTAAACAGGACAGCAGCCAGAGAGACGGGTATTAAACAGGACAGCAGCCAGAGAGACGGGTATTAAACAGGACAGCAGCCAGAGAGACGGGTATTAAACAGGACAGCAGCCAGAGAGACGGGTATTAAACAGGACACCAGCCAGAGAGACGGGTATTAAACAGGACAGCAGCCAGAGAGACGGGTATTAAACAGGACACCAGCCAGAGAGACGGGTATTAAACAGGACACCAGCCAGAGAGACGGGTATTAAACAGGACACCAGCCAGAGAGACGGGTATTAAACAGGACAGCCAGAGAGACGGGTATTAAATAGGACACCAGCCAGAGAGACGGGTATTAAACAGGACACCAGCCAGAGAGACGGGTATTAAACAGGACACCAGCCAGAGAGACGGGTATTAAACAGGACACCAGCCAGAGAGACGGGTATTAAACAGGACAACCAGAGAGACGGGTATTAAACAGGACAGCCAGAGAGACAGGGATTAAACAGGACAGCAGCCAGAGAGACGGGTATTAAACAGGACAGCCAGAGAGACAGGCATTAAACAGGACAGCCAGAGAGACAGGTATTAAACAGGACAGCCAGAGAGACAGGTATTAAACAGGACAGCCAGAGAGACGGGTATTAAACAGGAACGCCAGAGAGACAGGTATTAAACAGGAAAGCCAGAGAGACAGGTATTAAACAGACAGGTATTAAACAGGACAGCCAGAGAGACAGGTATTAAACAGGAAAGGCAGAGAGACAGGTATTAAACAGGACAGCCAGAGACAGGTATTAAACAGGACAGCCAGAGAGACAGGTATTAAACAGGAAAGCCAGAGAGACAGGTATTAAACAGGAAAGCCAGAGAGACAGGTATTAAACAGGAAAGCCAGAGAGACAGGTATTAAACAGGAAAGCCAGAGACAGGTATTAAACAGGACAGCCAGCGAGACAGGTATTAAACAGGACAGCCAGAGAGACAGGTATTAAACAGGAAAGCCAGAGAGACAGGTATTAAACAGGAAAGCAAGAGACAGGTATTAAACAGGACAGCCAGAGAGACAGGTATTAAACAGGACAGCCAGAGAGACAGGTATTAAACAGGAAAGGCAGAGAGACAGGTATTAAACAGGACAGCCAGAGAGACGGGTATTAAACAGGACAGCAGCCAGCGAGACAGGTATTAAACAGGACAGCCAGAGACAGGTATTAAACAGGACAGCCAGAGAGACAGGTATTAAACAGGAAAGCCAGAGACAGGTATTAAACAGGACAGCCAGCGAGACAGGTATTAAACAGGACAGCCAGAGACAGGTATTAAACAGGACAGCCAGAGAGACAGGTATTAAACAGGAAAGCCAGAGAGACAGGTATTAAACAGGAAAGCCAGAGACAGGTATTAAACAGGACATCCAGCGAGACAGGTATTAAACAGGACAGCCAGAGACAGGTATTAAACAGGAAAGGCAGAGAGACAGGTATTAAACAGGAAAGGCAGAGAGACGGGTATTAAACAGGAACGCCAGAGAGACAGGTATTAAACAGGAACGCCAGAGAGACAGGTATTAAACAGGAACGCCAGAGAGACAGGTATTAAACAGGAAAGGCAGAGAGACGGGTATTAAACAGGAACGCCAGAGAGACAGGTATTAAACAGGAAAGGCAGAGAGACAGGTATTAAACAGGAACGCCAGAGAGACAGGTATTAAACAGGAAAGGCAGAGAGACGGGTATTAAACAGGAACGCCAGAGAGACAGGTATTAAACAGGAACGCCAGAGAGACAGGTATTAAACAGGAACGCCAGAGAGACAGGTATTAAACAGGAAAGGCAGAGAGACGGGTATTAAACAGGAACGCCAGAGAGACGGGTATTAAACAGGAACGCCAGAGAGAGATATTACAGTAGAACAAAATATTAGTACCAGAGATAATACACAAATCAAACATGTAATGAAAATGATGTTTCAGAGAATACAAAGAATGAAGATAAGATACTGTAGATAACGGAAGCTGCTCTTTCCATGACATACACTGACCAGGTGAATCCAGATTAAAGCTATGGTCCCTTATTGATGTCACTTGTTAAATCCACTTCAATCAGTGTAGACGAAGGGGAGGAGATATGTTAATGAAGGATTTTTAAGCCTCGAGACAAATTGTGTGTGTGCCATTCAGAGGGTGAATGGTGCCTTTGAATGCCTTTGAATGAGGTATGTTAGTAGGTGCCAGGTTTGAGTGTGTCAAGAACTGCAACGCTGCCGGGTTTTTCCACGCTCAACAGTTTCCTGTGTGTATCAAGAATGGCCCACCACCCAAAGGACATCCAGCCAACTTGACACAGCTGCGGGAAGAATTGGAGTCAACATGGGCCAGCATCCCTGTGGAACGCCTTAGACACTTTGTGGAGTCCATGCACCGACAAATTGAAGCTGTTCTGAGGGGTGCAACTCTATATTAGGAAGGTGTTCCTAATGTTTTGTACACTCAGTGTATTTATTTGCTGTCCATTTTGATGTAATATTTTAAGTGCATGCTGTATTAGTTGTGTTTCTGTGGTTTGAAGGATACAGTGTACATATCTGTCAGGAACATGAAACTACTGTTGACCTGAATAGTTTCTTAACTGTGTTTATAACAAACGATAAAACAAATGTTAAGATGGTAGAAAAATATTTTATTACATACAAAATTAATAAGCATAAAAAAAGTCTAAGATCCAGAAAAAAAATTGGCGTTGACAAATATTACATATATTTTACCGATAAACGTCGATTGCAAAATTTGTATAATACACACTTCAAAATGATTACTTTTTCCTGAATATGTAACAGTTAGAGTAAATGTTTCTTACAGTATAGCAAAAAGCAAGTAAAGTACCACTACGATGATCGCATAAACACTAAAATGTATGTTGACCTTAAACTTGTGAATAAGTACAGAATACTGTATTGTATAGCTTGTTCAGTGATGCCCTTGACGTTTACCCGTTAGTATTAGCCAGTAGTACTAATGCCGTCTGTGAACATCGATAACATAACTCCAAAGTACTTGTAAACCTAATGTAACTTTTGATAATGGCTCTCACAAAGAACCCCGCTGAGGTATTATGTACTTTAACAATTTAATGATGTAAAAAAACATCATTCTAAATACTTTAAAAACTGCAATAATTTAGTATAGTCCATATTCAATACTATTGGTTGGCCGAGGACTCAAACTAAATACTTCCGCTGTTCTGTCGTTCGCTACATACTTCAGTCTGAAACTGACATCAATTAAGTCATTGGTGGTGACATCAAAAGGAGGGGTGTTGTACAAAACAAAGTCATCAACGATTGGATCATCTCTAACCAATCAGAGTATCAAAGCCAATGACACATTTTCTAAATGCAGCTTTATCCACGTGTGTTCTGGCTCTGGTCCAATCCATCAGTTTCTGGGACCAATCAGAACGGTTAGAGTGTGTTTACATTCTAGAAATCATCGGGGAGGTACTCGGCTCCAGACTCATTGCGGAGAACAAACGAACGTCCGTGGGCGTAGCGTAGCATATGGCCGGAGCAAGGAGTCTGGGCAGTCAGGCAAATACATTGGCTCTTCTCTTTTAAATTTGAACTGGTCTGAAAATACAAGAAAAGTCAAAGCAATATAGTGGAGAGATAAACAGTTATTTTCACCTAATGCAGATAAAGGGGCGGCAGGTAGCCTAGTGGTTAGAGCGTTGGACTAGTAACCGAAAGGTTGCTGGATCGAATCCCCGAGCTGACAAGGTAAAAATCTGTCGTTCTGCCCCTGAACAAGGCAGTTAACCCACTGTTCCCCGGTAGACGGTCATTATAAATAAGAATTTGTTCTTAACTGACTTGCCTAGTTAAATAAAGGTTAATAACAAAAATAAAGGAAGAAGGACAAGGAAGCCACTTCAGGCTACCTTGGGAAGAATGTGATATTTATGCCAGAAGCGTACACAATGTCCACTAGTCATATGGGGTTTCATCAACAAATAAAAAATCCTCCGGGCAAAAAAAATGGAATGGATAGTTGGTTAATTGTGCAAGAAATTACTTCTCTCATCGCCTCATGTAACCAGAATACTCCTCATCTTCCTCATCCTCTTCCTCAGACGTAGCAGTGTACGTCTGTGTTATGGCAGGCTCTGTGGCCCAAAACTTGGTGTCAGAGGGCAGGAAGGGAATGGTGGGCTCAGGGGGTTCCACCATCTCTCTCTGCCTCTTCGTCTCCTCATGTCTACTACCTAGGGTTACAGACAGCAGGTTGACATCCAGGCAGCTCTCCTCCTCCTCCTCCTCCTCCTCCGGATGTAATCCCTCTGCATTCCCTGTGTCTCTCTCTGAGGAGAGACTCAAGCTCAAGTCCTGTCCCCGTGAGGCACATTGAGCTGGCTCTGTAAGCTGACTGGTTTGTAAGGGTCTAGGCAGTGGATGGTTGTTTGATAGGGACATTGAGAGGCCGTCAGGTCTGAGCAGAGATTCAGGCTGTTGGTCGCTGGTTATGAAGAGAGGAACGTGAGGGCGGTTGGGCTGTGTCTCAGCGGTGGTCTGAGTGTCTGTGGATGTGGCAGTGGGATATGCCGGAGAGAGGGTGCTTAGATAGGGGTGTAGGAACATCTCTGTTCTAGAGGAAGAGAGGGGGTTATGAGAGGTCAGACGAGCAGTGATCCCGCGTGTCTTGTATCCTTGTCCTCCCCCACTGCTTCGCTCTGTCTCTGCCTCACTTTCTTCCTCACTCTCGCTGTCCTTCCCAGTGCTTCCTGAAGGGGGCGATGGTGGCACTAGATGCACTGAGGGAAATGGTTCCTCATCACAGGGCACTGGATATAGGTTCTCCTCGCGGTGTTGTATTGAGCTCTGCAGAGAAGAGATAGAGTTCATCTGTGAGGTTAGGAGGTGGGTAGTCAGACACATTTCACAGAATAAGACCATGGCTACCGAAATGTTTTAAAAATGAAATACGTTGATAAAAACAAAACAGTCTTAAATCAACAGACTGTTTTGTTTTTTAAATTTTTTATTATATACATTTGCAAAAATGTTTAATAACTTGTTTTTGCTTTGTCATTATGGGGTATTGTGTGTAGATTGCTGAGGGAAATGTTTTATTTAATAAACTTTAGAATACTGTAACGTAACAAAATGTGGAAAAAGTCAAGGGGTCTGAATGCACTTAGTGCACTTTCCGAATGCACCGTATACAAAGTATTCGATAAAGAGACTATGAGAGAGAAAGAAGGGTTTTAGTTTGAACCATGTTGGTTGCAGGAGCCTGGGGCTGCAGCTGTCTGGTAAACACGGAGCCGTTTCAGTCTTTGTGACCACAGCACAATCACATGTATCACAGTGGGGGTGTGTGTGTGTGTGTGTGTGACCTGCAGCTCTTTCCGGCATTGTGCAGGGCTGTCTTTATTTTTGTTAGGGTGTAGATCAGCTTTAACAGTGCAGACAGATTGTAGCTTCCGTCAATGTAATTGTCTGCATCACTTCCAATCCCCCTATATATTTCTTTTGTAACCATATACAGCACCAGTCAAAAGTTTGGACGCCTACTCATTCAAGGGTTTTTCTTTATTTTGACTATTTTCTACAATGTAGAATAATAATGAAGACATCAACACTATGAAATAACACTAAAGGAATCATGTAGTAACCAAAAAAAAGTGTTAAACAAATCAAAATATATTTTAGATTCTTCAAAGTAGCCACCCTTTGCACACTCTTGGCATTCTCTCAACCAGCTTCACCTGGAATGATTTTCCAACAGTCTTGAAGGAATTCTCACATATGCTGGGCACTTGTTGGCTGTTTTTCCTTCACTCTGCGATCCAACTCATCCCAAACCATCTCAACTGGGTTGAGGTCTGGTGATTGTGGAGGCCAGGTCATCTGATCCAGCACTCCATCACTCTCCTTATTGGTAAAATAGCCCTTACACAACCTGGAGGTATGTTTTGGGTCATTGTCCTGCTGAAAAACAAATGATAGTCCCACTAAGGGAAAGCCAGATCGGATGGCGTATCGCTGCAGAATGATGTGGTAGCCATGCTGGTTAAGTGTCCCTTGAATTCCAAATAAATCAGTGTCACCAGCAAAGCACCCCCACAGCATTACACCTCCTCCTCCATGCTTCACGGTGGGAACCACACATGTGGGGTTCATCCGTTCACCTACTCTGTGTCTCAAAAAGAATAGGCGGTTGGAACCAAAAATCAGGACTCAGACTAATGGACAGATTTCCACCAGGCTAATGTCCATTGCTCGTGTTTCTTGGCCCAAGCAAGTCTCTTATTATTGGTGTCCTTTAGTAGTGGTTTCTTTGCAGCAATTCGACCATTAAGGCCTGATTCACGCAGTCTCCTCTGAACAGTTGATGTTGAGATGTGTTTGTTACTTGAACTCTGTAAAGCATTTATTTGGGCTGCAATTTCTGAGGCTGGTAACTCTAATGAACTTATCCTCTGCAGCACAGGTAACTGGTTATTCCTTTCCCGTGGCGGTCCTCATGAGAGCCAGTTTCATAGTGCTTGATGGTTTTTGCGACTGCACTTTAAAAACGTTCAAAGTTCTTGAAATTCTCCGGATTGTCTTAAAGTAATGATGGACTGTCGTTTCTCTTTACTTATTTGAGCTGTTCTTGCCATAATATGAACTTGGCCTTATTACATTTACATTTAAGTCATTTAGCAGACGCTCTTATCCAGAGCGACTTACAAATTGGAAAGTTCATACATATTCATCCTTATACCAAATAGGGCAATCTTCAGTATACCACCCCTATCTTGTCACTACACAACTGATTGGGTCAAACCGCATTTATAAGGAAAGAAATTCCTAAAATGAACTTAACAAGGCACACCTGTTAATTGAAATACATTCCAGGTAACTACCTCATGAAGCTGGTTGAGAGAATGCCAAGAGTGTGCAAAGCTGTCATCAAGGCAAAGGGTGGCTACTTTGACGAATCTCCAATATATTTGGATTTGTGTAAAACTTTTTTGGGTTACTACATGAATACATGTGTTATTTACTAGTTTTGATGTCTTCACTACTATTCTGCAATGTAGAAAATAGTAAAAATAAAGAAAAACCCTTGAATGAGTAGGTGTGTCCTAACTTTGGACTGGTACTGTATATATATTTAAAATATATTTACCTTTATTATTTCCCCCTAACTTTACCACTCCTCCTCTAATTGGAGTAAACCAATGGACAACAACACTTCGGCTTCTACATTTTACTTGACACAACATATTTTACAATAGTTATCTTGTGTTTAAAAAAAAAATCCCATCCTTCAGCTACCATGAACCCATCTATCTCTGAAGTCCATCCAGTTTTATTTCTATTTTGCCATATTTTTCAACTGTGCTGTTATCTTTCACAAAAGTTCTGAATTTCTATACACGGACACAGTATATTTTACATTGTTGTTTCTGATCCCATCAACCCCTCTCAGAAAATCTCTTAACACCATAACTTTTGTATTTCTTTTTGCCATATATTTTTCAGCTGTGCTGTGATGTTTCACAAAAGTACTGAACCTTTCTATTCTCATAGTTTCTACAGATTGTAAATTAATTTTAGCTAAAAGTATGATTATATTATTGATCGACTGACTGACTTTTCAAATCACCCAGTAGAGCTAAGTGCTGAGTTCGCTCCAGGTAAATGTTTCACTTCTCCAACCATTCCTGGACCTGCGACCAAAAACAATCTACATATGGACCAAATAAAATGTATCAAATGATGTATAATAATTTAAATAGAAAAATTCAAAGTTTTGAATCCGCCGTTATTTTGCTGCAATTAGTTGATTGTAAATTTGGGTAGAGCTGACATTTCCATATATTTCTGTAAACTGCATGTGTGACATAACTCCACCAGTCATATTTATGATATAATTTATAAAGATGATACTTTTTTTGGTAATGTTTTTTTATTTAAAAAAAAAAATCTATATTTGAATTTAACCACAATATCTGCTGAATTATATGTTCTGTCTTTTCTGGTGGATTAAACTGAAATTGCAACCAACTTTCTATGGCTTGTTTTAAAAATAACTTTACTATCGAGATTATTTCATTTTCAAATATCCGAAAGTGAGTTTGTAATCTGAATTAAAAGTAAAAAGGCCATTCTTGAACATGGGGTGAGACATTCTTACTAATTTGCTAGAGAACCTGTCCGGATTTAAGTATAACGCTTGTATGACTGAAGCCTTTAGTGAAAGGTCTAATGCTTTAATATTTAATAATTCCTGCCCTCCGAATTCATCTTCATTATATAAATAATCCTGCTTAATTTTGTCTGGCTTGCCATTCCAAATAAAATTGAATATTTTTTGCTCATATAATTTTTTAAAAACTGGTCGCTATGTAGGCAAGGCCATAAGCAAATAGGGCAACTGGGACATGACTGAAGAGTTAATCAAGGTGATTTTTCCACAGAGACAGTTATTTTCCTTTCCAAGGTAGCAAAATCGTCTATTTTTGCTAACTTTCTATTAAAATGTATTGTAGTAAGATAATTTCTCTCTTTCGGGATATGTGTACCAAATATGTCTACATCACCGTCAGACCATTTCATTGGTAAACTACACGGTAATGTAAAAGTTTTATTTTTTTGTGATTCTATATGTAATATAGTACATTAATCATAATTTGGTTGTATCCAGAGAGATTAGAAAAAGTATCTAGATTCTCTATGAGGCCGTGGAGAGATTCTAATTGTGGTCTTAAAAGAAAACATGAATCATCAGCGTACAATGACACCTTTGTTTTTAAGCCTTGGATTTCTAACCCTTTGATATTATTGTTGGATCTGATATTAATAGCTAACATTGCTATGGCCATAATAAATAGATATGCCAATAGTGGGCAACCTTGTTTTACTCCTCTTGACAGTTTAATACTTTCTGAGAAGTAGCCATTATTTACTATTTTACACCTAGGTTTACTATACATAACTTTAACCCATTTTCTAAGAGATTCTCCAAAATGTTTATATTTCAGGCATTTATATATAAATTCCAGTCGTACTTTATCAAAATCCTTTTCCAACTCAGCTATGAATACCAGGCCTGGTTTTCCAGATTTTTTTTATAGTGTTCTATTGTTTCCAGTACTTGTCTTATATTATCTCCATTGTATCGTCCATGTAAAAAACCTGTCTGATTAGGATAATATCCAACAATACCTTTTTAATTCTATACGCTATACATTTTGCTAGAACACTGACATGTAAAGGGGGCCTCCACATTTTTAAATGGACCAGATCTTTATATTTACCACTTGGGTCCTGTTTCAGTAATAATGAAATCAGACCTTCTTGTTGAGTATCTGGTAATCTACCATTTCTATAGAAGTGGTTAAAACATGCTAATCATGGTCTTCTGAATACATCAAAAGTTTAGTGTACTTCCACTGGTATGCCAATCCAACCCTGGAGTTTTCCCGGACATAAAGGCTTTAATTGCGTCAAGAAATTCCTCCTCTGTAATTTATCCTACACATGAATCTTTCTGTACAGTTGTTAATTTTACATTATTAATTGAAAAAGATCCATACAATTATTTTCGGTTAGTGGACTAAAAGTAAAACATGTGCTTAAAGTACTTTGCTTCCCCTTTCAAAATATAGTTTGGTGAATCATGGGTTATTTTTAGTAGCATTTCTATGTTGAAGATTTAAAAAAAGAATTGTGCAGGGCTGTCAGTCTCCACTGTCTGAGTCTCCTGTTGACATTTTAGCATGAGCTAAGATTTGTGACGTGACTTTATCCTACGAGAAACCCAACACTCCTCAGTCAGTGCCTCATGGGTCTTCTGGTCTCGGCTGGCTGCGTCACAGCCTGGGATCGAACCCGGGTCTGTAGTGACGCCTCTAGCACTGTGATGTAGTGCCTTAGACCGCTGCGCCACTCTGGAGGCTAGTTGATTGAAACCAGGGCTAGAATAGATCTATCTGTATCAGTCTATAGCTTACCAGTACTTCTGGAAGGTGTTGTCTCAGACAGATGAATCCAGTGCGGAACAATAGGGTAGTAGTAAACAGCCCAGACAACACGAGCAAACACAAAACCACTGAGATCTCTGTGTCTGTGGAGAGAGATAGGCAGTCAGAACACAAAGACCACATATGTACACACACACACACACACACACACACACTGTACCTGCGATGTACTTGGCAGCAGTTACGGCACAGTGTGGTTGGCTGTAGGAAGAGTTCTTGTTGCGTCTCTCCCCGCTATCTATTATTCTGACGGAGACACAGTACTCTCTGCCTGGAGCCAGGTTCTCTAGAATCTTTTCTTTCAGAGAAGCTATCTTCTCAGAGTACTGGACACACAACAGAAACCAATCAAACCAATGCATCATGGCTTGAATACACAGAGTTATTCAGCACTGAAACGAGAACATGCCATGCAATAGTAAAGCGTCTCTGATGATGCAGTGATGATGTTATACTGTGTGTGAATCTGTCACTCAATTTCAAATTGACCCATATAGCTCCAACCCGTAGGCATTTTTGGCTCTACCTGTCCTCACCGTAGCTCCATGTCTGCTGCTGCTGATGCTTAAACTGTAGTGGAACCTGTTGTAGACATCCCACAGGCCGTCCACAGGAGGCCTCAGGTCCACACACAGATTGCTGCCACAGGCCTTAACACTCACCACGGGCGAATCCAGGAGGGCTACAGGACACACAGAGGGACAAACAGCACTTAGTGGCTGCTGTTCAACCGAGCTGTTTTTAAAGTCTCTCCAACAGGGGAGAACATGTTTTTAAAATGAAGAACGTGTCAGCCTACTTGTGGTTGTATTTGACAAGCTCTGCTAGTGCTCCTGAACACAACTCCAAAGTATTTTAACATTAACCTTACAAATTCCATTCCCTGGTACCCTCCTTCCCCCCACAACCCAGATAAGCACTGGCCTGCTCTCCTTTGGCGTGACTGAGGAGAAACGCTGACACTCGGCTTGTCACCAAAAGCACTCACAAACTTCTACAGATGCACAATCGAGAGCATCCTGTCGGGCTGTATCACCGCCTGGTACGGCAACTGCTCCGCCCACAACCGTAAGGCTCTCCAGAGGGTAGTGAGGTCTGCAGAACGCACCACCGGGGGCAAACTACCTGCCCTCCAGGACACCTACACCACCCGATGTCACAGGAAGGCCATAAAGATCATCAAGGACAACAACCACCCAAGCCACTGCCTGTTCACCCCGCTATCATCCAGAAGGCGAGGTCAGTACAGGTGCATCAAAGCAGGGACCGAGAGACTGAAAAACAGCTTCTATCTCAAGGCCATCAGACTGTTAAACAGCCACCACTAACATTTAGCGGCCGCTGCCAACATACTGACTCAACTCCAGCCACTTTAAAAATGGGAATTGATGGAAATTATGTAAAAATGTACCACTAGCCACTTTAAACAATGCCACTTAATATAATGTTTACATACCCTACATTACCCATCTCATATGTATATACTGTACTCTATATCATCTACTGCATCTTGCCATCTTTATGTAATACATGTACCACTAGCCACTTTAAACTATGCCACTTTATGTTTACATACCCTACAGTACTCATCTCATATGTATATACCGTACTCTATACCATCTACTGCATCTTGCCTATGCCGTTCTGTACCACCACTCATTCATATATCTTTATGTACATATTCTTTATCCCTTTACACTTGTGTGTGTATAGGGTAGTAGTTGTGGAATTGTTAGGTTAGATTACTTGTTGGTTATTACTGCATTGTCGGAACTAGAAGCACAAGCATTTCGCTACACTCGCATTAACATCTGCTAACCATGTGTATGTGACTAATAAAATTTGATTTGATTTGACACTCACTGTCAGTGATGGGTTTAAAGCCGCTTTGGTTGGCCGGGGGTGAGACTTGGTTCCCAGACACAGCGTACACACGGTTGTAGTAGGTGAGACTGTGGCTTGAGAATGCTTTAGTCAGGTTACACACCAGAGGGAACTCCACGTGCTCACAACCAGCCACCACCTCCCAAGACAGGACACCCCTAATTTAAACGAGGGGAAAAAAGAGAGCGGTAATGATAGACAGAGAGAGAAGTTCAAGACTAACTTGTTTGCTAGTTGGCCTAACGTTACACAGTAGTTAGTATGGTGTGTGTATCATTGAGCTAAAATACAAGAAGACACTCCCAAGTCATGTTCTGACAAGTCTATCTTCATCCAGGTGTATGATATTGTTCGGTTCTAATTCTCAAGACTAAAAAACTCAACGGACAAAATGAAAGCTGAACCAAGTTTATTCTTCCCAGAGGGTCAATACAACTGCATTAGACAAAACATGTTTCCACCAACACAAGTATATATACTCCAATTTAGATGCACTCCTTCTCGCCAATCCTTACATCTATTATGGTTTGACAGAAAGGTAATAAACCATAATTTCTCCCTTAAGGGGATCTGACCTCAACCCTTCATTTGCCTAATCCTCAGATCACCACCCGTATCCCCTATAGCAATCCTGTGACTTCCTCCTGTCCACCCAACACATTCCAAAGCCATCTGGCTCCTACAGATAACCATTCACTTCTGATGTAAAAACCAGTCGCTATCACTCTTTAAAT
Source organism: Salvelinus alpinus (assembly GCF_045679555.1). Classification (NCBI taxonomy): domain Eukaryota; kingdom Metazoa; phylum Chordata; class Actinopteri; order Salmoniformes; family Salmonidae; genus Salvelinus; species Salvelinus alpinus. The sequence goes on along the minus strand of NC_092105.1, from coordinate 9,619,614 downwards.
AAGATACTTCTGAATATAACAATGTTCCAAGTTTAACCCAGAATCTAACAATATGTTGTGATTACAGTACTGAATCATTCAAAGAGCAAACACATCAAGGGAAGGCAGTTTTGGCCTATTCAACTGAGAGGATGAAAGAGAGAGAGATACTCATACAGAATGACACAACTACATCATACACACATATACCTGTCCGAGGCAACAATTACGCGGTAGTACACGCCCCTGGGGGACCCAGGGCCTGGATCCCACCTCAGCTGGTGGACAAAATGTCTGGAGGAGAGAGTCATATTGACTGGAGCAGGCAGATCACACATAACTGAGAAAGAAGAGGAAGATACATTACATTTAGGGTGTCGTTTTTGTCCTGGATGCTGATTGGCTGAAAACCCGTGGTATATCAGACCGTATACCACGGCATACTATGACACACAATCACTTGTTTACTGCTCTAATTACGTTGGTAATCCATTTTTAATAGCAGTAAGGCATCATGGGGGGGGGGTCTGTGATATATGGCCAATATACCACGGCTAAGGGTTGTATCCAGGCTCTCCACTTCGTGTCGTGTGTAAGAACAGTCCTTAGCCGTGGTATATTGGCCATATACCGCACCCCTTTGGGCCTTATTGCTTAAATATACCACACCCACTCAGGTAAATATACCACACCCACTCAGGTAAATATACCACACCCACTCAGGTAAATATACCACACCCACTCAGGCCTTATTAATAAAAGTAACTTAAAGTATAGGCCTACACCCACACCATTTTGTTGTTGGGGTACAGACACACCATTCAAACACAGGAAAGCTTCTTTTTAACATATTTAATTTGTTTTCCATCAACAACAAAAAAAAGGCCATTTCACTCATATTGTAACTAATTATAGGTCATTATTTTAAAGAAATCACACTGGACTGTTACTTTAAGTATTACCCCTCATAAATACAGTAATGATGACTGCAATTATGAAGCTGTAACGTTACTGAGGAAAATATATTGTACAAGATGCAGAGGGGGGGACAAGCTATGCAAAAATGTCTCACCTGAATGTGCCTGTAGTAACAAGGTGACCATCCATATCACTGGAGTCATGACACCATTGCCACAACACTCAGTGGTCATGTCAATCAAGCTGACTCGTACATCCTCCACCTTGACTCCACTGTGCAGCTGCTCTCATGTCCATCCTCTTCTAGCTGAAAGGACAGATAGGCGACATGGTCTCTTTGCGTGTGGTGTTTGTTCAGTTGGTTCAAAGGATCGGATGATTGAGTTGCAGATGTACTGTTCAACAGTGTTCAGGGGCTGTCGAGGGGTCTGGGGGTTCATCATTTGAGGAGCACTTGTTTTCACACAACTCAAACCAACATTGTGCTGGAATTTTGGAAAGATAAAAAAGGGAAAAAAAACGGACTAATTTGGTAAGCTACATTAGGCTATTGCAACCAGGGTCGTGTCAGAATGTGTTTCTTTTCCTTATAATTTTTTTAAAATATTTTTTTTTTTACAAAAATCTGCTGCTTTGTGATAATGTAAATGGAAACTTGTGTAGCTATGTGGCATAACTAGTTGATATCACTAATTCTCGTTCTGGGTGGCCAACTAGCAGTGGTGGATACTTGAGTAAAAGTAAAGATACCTCAATAGAAGATAACTCAAGTAAAATTCACCCAGTAAAATACTACTTGAGTAAAAGTCTAAATGTATTTGACTTTAAATATACTTCCGTATCAGAAGTAGAAATCTTTTCAAATTGCATATATTAAGCAAACCAGACCGCATAAATGTAGTTTTTATTTTATTTACGGATAGTCAGGGGAACACTCCAACACTCGCACATCATTTACAAACGAAGCATGTGTGTTTAGTGAGTTCGCCAGATCAGAGGCAGGCGGGAGAACCAGAGATGTTCTCTTGATTAAGTGCGTGAATTTGGACTATTTTCCTGTCCTGCTAAGCATTCAAAATGTAACATGCACTTTTGGGTGTTAAGGTTAAATGTATGGAGTAAAACGTACATAATTTTCTTTAGGAATGTAGTGAAGTAAAAGTTGTCCAAAATATAAATAGTAAAGCAAATAAGTAGTACTTAAAAAGTATTTTTACACCCCTGCCAACTAGTTACATCAACATTACCAAAACAAGCGTGCAAAACCACGATAACCGCTAGCAAAACAACAGTTAGCTAACGTTCGCTGTCGGTTCCACTAATGCCATGATTCCGTTAGCTTCTCGCTAACAAAGCCTAGGCCAAACTGTATATATCATTTGATAACTACAAGCATAATGCAATAACAATAAAGCATAGCTACCGATATGAGATGTTCACATTTCTGCCTGGTTGGCAACAGAACGTTAAACAAGAGCCAGTCCTCTGCCACAATTGGGGTGCTTTCCGCAACTGCTGCCAGCTTGAAGAAATTCAAAGGTTTTTGCCGCGTTCAAAACAACTGGGAACTCGGAAATATCCGACTTACATGCGTTAAAAAACGAGTTACGACTGGGAAAATAATTTAACGGTCATCCAACTCGGAATTCCAAATCGGGCAACTCGGGCAATTCTTTCTAGAGATCAGACTTTCCCACCTGAAGATCAACGACGACGTAATTTGACCTCGTATTTTTCCCGAGTTCCCAGTTGTTTTGAACGCGGCATAACAACGCTGCTACTGGAAATGACGACAATGTTGAGCAACCAGCCACAGATCTTTATACGAACGGATTGGCTTTACCTGGGGGACATTGTTTCACACTAAGCAATTCGTTTTTTTAGAGAGCAGTGTACTTTAACACGACATATAAATCTCGACGTATCAAGGAATTTCCCACAGAATAACTTTTGGAAACAATAACCTAAAAGACACACATTCCACACAAAAACCGGGTCACGATTTGATTATTGAGCTCTAATTCTTCTTTCATGAAATTGCACGTACATTACAATAAATTAAACTGACACACATCAGTGGTATTCAAAGTCGGGGTGGGTGGAACTGCATTAATGTCGCCAAATAACAAACAAAAAATACAAATTAATAGTACATGCTATAGTATGGGACAATATACAAACGTTTTTGAGAAAGATCATTTCAAAAAATCAAATGTATCTGAATGAACAGAATCCTGATAACACTTAGAGACATGTTAAGGCTGTCATTAGTTTTTGGGTGAGGATTGGGAAAGTGTGAATACCTCTGTTTTACATACACATTTCTCAACAGAAGACAATATTTGAGAAGGAATGCACGTGATAGAAGGCATATTCAACCAAGTGGAATATCTGTGCAATTATCGGCTAAGACATTTTACACTGTAGACCTACACTTCACGCACGCCTCAATGTCCCATATAGCCTGAGAAGTCTTCCTCCTCCTCTGTCTCATTGTGAGACTGCAGAGTGCCAGTGTGCGTTACCAGGCAGTCAGAGTATGTCTTTGTACAGCTGACAGCACGTCTATCTGAATATTCAGAGTATTTGTGTGTGCAGTCTGTCTGTGGCGGTGTCAGTACTCGGCCTGTATCTTCCTGTATCTCACCCTGTGATCCCATGCTGTCTAGTCCTAATGTCCTCTGTAAGGAGTCTATGGAAAGTAGAGGCTTCTGCTCCTGTTTGGAACAGCCTAATAAAACATCCGTCTCATTCTCATCCTCCCTCTTTAAAGCCTCCAGAGTCACAGAGAACAGATTGACATTAATAGAGGTCTCCTCCCTCTCTTTCTCCTCCTTCGTCTCTTCCTCCTCCTCTCCACCCAACCCTACAAGTCCCAGAGGTCTGGGTTGATCTCTGTCTTGGCTGGAAATTACCTTCACTAGTTCACCTTTGACCTCGCTCTGACCCTGACCTACAAGCACCACCACAGGAGCTTCCTCTTCCTCCTCAGCAGCTGCCTCAAAACTCAACCCCCCAGAATGCCCTACTGTGTTAAGGGCCACATTGGCCCCTGATGCATCCTGGGACTGTATGGTGCCGGCGCTGCTTTTTGAGGAGAGCTTGGGGGCGCAGTCCATGTAGTAATCATTTCCCCCCTCCTCCTCTTCACCCTCTGATCCCATGCTGTCTAGTCCTAATGTCCTCTGTAAGGAGTCTATGGGAAGTAGAGGCTTCTGCTCCTGTTTGGAACAGCCTAATAAAACATCTGTCTCATTCTCATGCTCCTCCTCCTCCCTCTTTAAAGCCCCCAGAGTCACAGAGAACAGATTGACATTACCAGAGGTCTCACCCCTCATCTCTTTCTCTTCCTCCTCCACCTCCGTCATCTCTTTCTCCTCCTCTCCACCCAACCCTACAAGTCCCAGAGGTCTGGGTTGTTCTCCGTCTAGACTGGAAATGATCTTCGCTAGTTCACCTTTGACTTCTCTCTGACCCTGACCTTCAAGCACCACCACAACCACAGGAGCTTCCTTTTCCTCCTCAGCAGCTGCCTCAAAACTCAACCCCCCAGAAAGCCCTGCTCCGTTAAGAAGGGCAACATTGGCCCCTGATGCATCCTGGGACTGTGTGGTGCTGGAGCTGCTATCAAAGGAGAGCCCCGCGTCGCGGTCCATGTAGACCGCACCGTTTCCCTCCTCCTCCTCTTCATCCTCCTCCTCCTCTTCCTCCTCCTCCTCTTCCTCCCCTGCTCGGTTTGAGTTCTCTCTGTTGTGGTGTGCTTTTGGTGTGAGGGCCTTTCCTTGTTTTTCTGGCTCAGAGGATATAGAGACCAGGTCAGGAACTGTTCTCTCTGGGATGACTAGGTAGCCCTCAACCAGGGCAGTCTGCATGGGGAGAGGGAGAAGAGAGAGGCTGTGTTAGACACAGAGAAAGGCACAGTGATGTCACTGCCTGAAGCTGATTTAACTTTATGTGGACTACAGGGCATGAAAGAGTTGACGTTAATGTTATTTGCCTTTTGCAGGAATTTACTTTTGCTTTGTATTTCTTAAGCTCCACAAATTCACATCCTGGACCAACAGATCAACATTGAAACAATGGCAAAGCCAAACAAATAATATCACAGACAAACAGTGAGAGAGTTGAGAGAGATGGGTTTGACAATGTAAACATATGTTTCCCATGCCACTAAAGCCCTTTACATTGAATTGAAACAAATGAGTGAGAGTGTAGGGTGTGGTTAGCTACAAGATAGAGCCATTTCTCACCAGTGATCTAGGCAGGTGGGTCTTTAACTTGCACAGGAACCCAGTGTAGAACAGGACAAACATTAGAACCATCAGGCCTGCTCCACTCACAATGAGGAGAACCGACACCCCGGCTACAACAGCAGGGACTGGGGGGGGACGGGGGGGGGACAAGTCATGGTTAGACCCCTGTCCAAGGTGCACTGAATGAACAGAATAATCCTGATAACATAAGAGTTCCATGCAATATGTAAAATAGTAACACATTACCTAATATCTGGCATAGTAAAAGTGATGAAGCATAACTATAGACAATATTCACCTCTGTTAGGCTCCACAATACTGGTGTGAGCACACTTCCACTCAGAAAGCTGTGTGTTCTTGTTGGTGGTGATCTTCGTATGCACCCTCACACAGTACTCTGCACCCACCTTCAAGTTCTCCAGCATATAACTTAAATGACGTGTACGGGTCTCTTTGAACTGAAAATGAATATGATTGAGATGAAATGGTCATCATTTGTAAAATAAAAAAATAATTTGAATAGAATTTGACACTACAATGAAGACAGGGAAAGGATAGGCATTGTTGTTTTCACCTGAGTCTCTCCTGCTCTCTTCCAGTCGATCTGAAAGGATACAGTGCTCCCATAGACTTTTTGAATGGTTCTCATCTCAGGCAGTGTGATGTTGATTACCAGGCAATTGCCACATCCATCCAAAGACAATATTGGAGGACCAATAACAGCTGTGGAAGATATAAATGGTACTGTAGCATCATTTCACAGTTAAATACTTTACTTTTTTATTTTTATTTTTTTTAACAAGAATATATTATAACAGACACATTGACACACAAATACATGCCTAGACTGTGTTATGTGATGTCAACTTGGCTAATGTAAATAATGGCCCTCACACAAACACTTGATTAAAATCCCTAGCAGAAGTATAGTCATCCGCCTATTAGTAAGACAGAATGACCAGCTGACGTACTCTCTGTGAAGGGGGTGAAGGTGATCCCGGCCAAGGGCGACTCTAAGAGGTCGTGGGAAGCCTGAACACACAATCTGTGTTCTTCTTTGGGGTACAGATCCAGCTTCTGATTTGTCATGTTGGTTTGATGTTGTAGCTGTAGGGTCACGTTGTTTTCTCTGTTAGGATAGAATATAGGATAGGATAAAATTACAAAGTAGACCTAGTTAAATTACTTTATTGACAAAATACAGTGAGTTAATTTGGAATCCAAATTATTATAATTTTGAATCAATGTGGTCTTCAGACCTCAACAAGATATATTCTTTCTCAGAGTGGTGTGTGTTGCAACATTACTGGTTTAGTATTCTTTCCTGTTCCATAATGGCTTAAGAGTATTTATCTACGCATATATTATATTCCAAAAAGATTGGAAATGTGATTTATCCATATTGGGAAACGTATCTGATGATTTATACATATGTACATTGGATGATGCCCACATTGATCATGTCCAGGGTTATACATATCTGGGTATCTGGATTGACGAAAAGCTATCTTTCAAAAAGCTAATTGATGAGTTAGTTAAGAGGTTTTTAGGAATAGGGAATGTCTTTCGTTAAATAGCAGAAAACAAAATAATTCAGTCTACATTCATTCCGGCTTTAGACTACGGCGATATCTTCTATATCAGGTTTTCCCAAACTGGGGTACACGCAATGCCGTCGGGGGTACGCCAAATAAAAAATGTGATTCACATTTTTTTTTTTTAAATACCAAAAATATTATAATCAAACAGCACATTTAGATTTTCCAACGGGGGCTATACATTTGGGTGAGTTTTTTCCCCCTCCCCTGAGTAGCCTCGTTTCACTGCCAAAAATAAAATAAACCATCCGGCGAAATAACAACACAATGTCAAATACAGGTAGCCTAGTCAAATGATTAACATCCAATCACATTAACCGTTACTCTCTCGCGGGAAACCTTCACTCTTGCGCAGACATTTAGAAATGAAACATGACAATTTGAAAAATAAGCCACGGGAGTTTTTGGAGCAAGAATAAAGATGACTTTGGAGTAGTAAGACCTGTATAAAAGCAACAGATACCATTAATAAGAAGGGGCTAGAAGCATCTTTTAAGGTGAGCTACCGAGTGGCTAGGACAGGCACGCCCCATACTATTGTGGAGGTCTTAATTCTTCCTGCTGCCGCAGATATGGGCTGGGACAATGCTGGGGGAAAAGGCCAAAAAAACTATACAGACAATGCCTTCATCAAACAACACTGTTTCACAACGCATCAGTGACATGGCAGGAGCTGTTTTGAAACAGTTACTGCTTCACATACAAGCCAGTGAATTCTATGCGTTACAGCTGGATGAGTCAACAGACGTGGCGGGCCTGGCACAGCTCCTGGTATATGTCCGTTACGCTTATGGGGGGTCAATTAAGGAAGACATCCTCTTCTGCAAACCACTGGAAACCAGGACAACATGAGATTATATTTTTAAAGTACTGGACAGATTTGTGACATCAAATGGACTTTGGTGGTCAAGATGTGTTGGGATCTGTACTGATGGAGCAAAAGCCATGACAGGGAGACAGTGGAGTGGTAACGCGCGTGCAAGCAGTTGCTCCCGACGCCACTTGGGTACACTGCAGCATCCACCGAGAGGCTCTTGCTGCCAAGGGAATGCCTGACAGCTTGAAAGACGTTTTTGACACTACAGTGAAAATGGTTAACTTTGTTAAAGCAAGGCCCCTGAATTCTCGTGTATTTTCTGCATTATGCAATGATATGGGCAGCGACCATGTAAAGCTTTTACAACATACAGAAGGGCGCTGGTTATCAAGGGGAAAAGTATTGACACGTTTTTTTTAAATTGAGAGACGAGCTTACAGTTCTATACTGACCATAATTTTCACTTGTCTGACCGCTTGCATGGCGAGTTTCTCACATGACTGGCCTTTCTCACCTGAATGATCTGAATCTAGGATTACAGGGACTCTCCACAACTATATTCAATGTGCCGGACAAAATTGAGGCTGTGATTAAGAAGTTGGAGCTCTTTTCTGTCTGCATTAACAAGGGCAACACACAGGTCTTTCCATCATTGTATGATATTTTTTGTGTGCAAATGAACTCAAGCTTACGGACAATGTCAAATGTGATATAGCGAAGCACCTGAGTGAGCTGGGTGCGCAACATTTCTAGACCTCTTTGAAAAGCGAGTCAGGTAAAGAGCTTTTTTTGTCTTAAAGGTGCAATGTTGTATTTTGAGATATGCTTGAATAAGCTAAGTAGCCAATAGGCAGAGGGCTGCATAATTTGTCTTATTCTCTGTAATAATTGTATGGGAATAATAATGTATTTTATGAAGTGGTTTCTTGCATCAAACAACGCAACATTTTCAGTCACCTTCTTGTCTGAAGGACAAGTGGACAAACAGGTTAATGTCAAGCCCTGCATGTTTTTAGAAACGTCTCATGGAATGTAGGTCTACATTGAACACCACACATTGTCTGCTACTGTAGGCTGAATGATAGAACAGCCATTTCCATGTTAAAATGTTATGGGATGCATCTTCTCCATTGTTTCTGATGGTAGGCCACTCTGGTAGGCCTACGTTATGATCAAATAGCCACAGTAGTCTACTTGGTTACTGTTAAAATTAACTTAAAGCGGGTACAACCCGTAAACGCACTGTTCACAGTAAACGCACTCTGGAAGTTGCACAGAATGTTCAAGTTTGCGCTCAACAGACCTGAAATTCACTCAGTGCCGATAAAAATTAGAGGGAACATTGGTTGCCACTGTATCCCAAACAAGGAACAGTAAATCAATAACTTGCTGCCAGTACCAGGTGTGTTAATTGTCTGTAATGTCTACTGGTTAAATCTTAATAATATCTTAATGTAAATTGTTCGTAATGTCTTGTCAGTTCTGTGTTGGACACCAGGAAGATTAGCGGATGTTTTGGCGTCAGCTAATGGGGATCCTAATACAATGTAATTAAAAAAGATTCACAGGCCTTTTTTTTCTCCAGTGGTAAGACCTGCAGAGCAGAGTACTGTCTCTGGAGTTGAGACACTATGAGGGTGCAAACTACAACCACAGAGCTGTAGCTATGTTCAAGTGAAAGCAATACTTGAGAAAACACGTCACACTGCAGTCAAATGTTCCATCCACAAACACACTTGGTAAGATAGGCAAATTGTTCTGAATAGACTAAAATGTTGCAATACACACGCAAAGGTGAAAAATTCAAAAGCTTATTTCTAAGACCAGCGCTCATCTCCACAAAGTGAAAAAACGAAATGCTCTGACAGAAGACATTGCTTTTCACTAAAACACTCATTGGAAAGTTATGATTTAAAAACTGTAATTATAGCATCATCATTATTACTACACCTAACGTCTGACACACGTTTACAACCCAGTCATATCAAGTGTCATGGGAATCAGATCCCCATCATTTGTCTAAAGTCCATAAACCTTAACCACAATGCAGTAGTAGAATTATCCAATATGATAAACACAAGCAAAATCATGATGATGGGTGATTGTAGGTGACAACCTGCGAAAGATCTTGTACATGGGCCCGGGTGGTGTGCCTGGCCCAGGGATCCAGCGGAGAACATGGTGGAAGTTGAGAGAATCGATGGTAACATTGACTGGAGCAGGCAGTGTACACAGTGCTAGGATGGCAAAAGGGGATACAGAGAGGGACATTATCATTAAACTCATAAATGAAGATAGCATACAGTATGTCAGTACAATCCACTATACTGCCCACAGACACAGACTGTTTGTGGGTGTATGTGTGAGAGCAACTAGAGACTTCAGTATCTTATCCCAGCTAAGGTACAGTAAATCAATAACTTCTACCTAGCTGCCAGTAACCCCACCATGTTATGTAATCAACGGCCAATGGTTACTTTCTTAAATTTGACTATGACAGTTTATTACAAATCAGTCTGACAGTATTTCAATCTAAAAGACAGTATGGTTTGAAGTGACTGAAATGCATCAGAAAGGTATTGAGAAGTTCAGAAGACCATCAGGCAATAATGTTGTATGATCTTCTGTGTAGAAAATAACACCATCATTGACAATGTTCTTTCCCCCTCAGTCTGATTTAGTGCCTGGTCTTGCCCACGCTATTCTAATGGCTTGTGGGCATAGTAGCTGGAAACAGTGTTCCTGAGTCGTATCTTTCAGTAACGGCATCATAATATTGTTAAGCTTGAAACGTTAAAAAGAGAGCCACATTTGTAGGAAGAAAACAGACACCGGTCTGTTAATTACAACCGCATCTAGAATCTACCCTAAATTTTCTCTTGCGACCTCGTTTTCAAATTGACCCCTAGTTTGGGAAACTCAACACTGCTCAGCAGTAAACAATGCTACGTGGAACCTGTTCTTAAACCCATAATAGCAGTGGACAACTTACCATAAAAACACTGCAACATCAAATAAATAGTTAGAAGGAAACGTTTCATATCTTTTTATTCCTAAAACCTTTTAAACAATTCTCTAGAGGACTGGTCCATTGTTGGTCAATGTTCTGAAAAACAAAAGATATTGAATACAGAAGTGAATATGAAGTTATCCCACTCACACAAAAGAAAAGGTAGAGCAGTACTGTGAGGTTTGTTTGAAGTCTATTGATATAACGACCAGGTTGTATGATCTAATGTTGGGACAGGTGAACAATACTTGACTCAATCTATGCTTACTTTAGGCTACTGTTATGTGTTTATATAAATATGTTGTCTACAACCAGTCTGCAACTCTTGAAATTATTAAACACAACAAACACTTTTAATGAATAATATAAAAGATAGAGATTTGTGTAGTCTTCCAAGTCTAGTGTTTCTAATAATGACTTCGCTAGTAAAGGGGTAACGTTACGCTACACTGTTCCTTGATCCGAACTAAATGCTGACATTAATAAATAATTTTACCTGAAGACATACCTTCCTTGATGAATCCCTTTCAAAGAACGTGATATTTCCCCTGTGCGTAAAAGAAGAAGAGAAATTAGACACGTAAACACATAAACAGTCTGGCTGGGCAGTGAATACTAGTAATTTATTCGTTTCTTTCAGTCACGTGTTTTCCAAACGTCACTCGTTTCCGTGAAATCACATTGTAACCCGGTCGAACGCTCCCAAATGGCAATGGGCAAAAATGTGTATAACTAAACCAAGATAGACCACGGCCTGTCGTTTGCAATGGAAACAAATAAGTCATATTGAGATGAGATCCTATTCGTCCGTTTAGCAGATATCTGCATATTCACGTTAGGGAACGCCTACTCTGTGAAGTGCGCGTGTGCAATAACTAAATTCGCCTTTGCGTTCCTTCTAAACAATGCGATTTTTTATAACTTTGGCAAAGGTTAAAGTCTACAAAACGTAGTCCACTCTGTTTATAACATATTCTAGTTTTGGGAACAGAAAACTGTATTGAGATAAAAAAATTTAATCGATGAGAAAATGTGCAGAATGTCGACCAAAATCTTCTACCGTCTTCTACCACTACCGGCCACTGGGCTTCCTCTCACTACCATATTTGGTAGTTAGTTTGAACGCCAAGCGGATGCTGTACATTTATACATCTGGTGAAATATCTGTCTCATTGTTCTATCTGTGGAATGGACTTCTTCTATGGTATATTGACGATCGCACAATGTAATGTGCATCCGGCAACCTGCTGTGCGGGATGGAAACAGGATTCCCCAAAATGCAACCAAAAAAAAGAACAAAAAATAAACTAAATCAAACAACTTTTCTGTTAACAAAATAAAACATATGATCTATACACAGGCTCACGGGGAACCTGGGAGGGCGGGTCTTCAGAAATAAGATCCTTAAGTCCCAAAAACTTTCTGCCGCAAACACAATAATGTCCAGGTTTCTTTTACTTCTTTGAGACTTGTGCCGCACAGTTTATAACTGTGGAAATGAACGCCACAAAATCCAACTTTTTAACGCACAGGCTATATTTTGGCTGGCAGCAAACATTTACTACAGACTGTGATGCGTCCACTACCACATCTTCACGAGCATCACTTGCTTTCTCAATTCTGTTCATCGCTTCTGCATAGGAGATTCGATTGACCGAACTGATTTTTGTCACCTCAATGTCCTTCACGTTTACAGGGCACTCCAGGAAGTCTGGGTTAGTTTATTTTGTAAATATTTTCTTAACTATATTTTCTGAAAACGGCATTGTTCATTAAGGGCTTGTAAGTAAGAATTTCACGGTACGGTCTACTCTTCACCAGGGCGTAGCCTAACGTGATCAGAAATCTCAACTAGCAAACAATGAAGAATTGAGTGCATGCGCGTTCACGCGAATGGAGGATTCTGGCAGGGGGGGGATTTTCGGCACAAGACCGGTCCTTGCGGTTATGCCGGGATAGGACAGACCAAAACATGTCGCCCCCGCACAAAACTAGAATAGTCTCAGTACGCAAAATGACGTTAAAAGGACGTCTAAAATACGTATTTACCAGACGAAGATAGGTTCAATTTAGATTCTGAATGAAAGGTGAAAAGGTATTTTCCATATGTTTAAAAAACATTTTCCAGGATTTTGAAAAGGCATCTTTTCCAGATGTTGAGAAATACATATTTTCTGGATGTTGAAATCAGGTTAATTTTCGGTTCTGAATGAAAGTTGAAAATAAGTAATTTATATACGTCTATGTTTGGGCCAAATCAAGAATGGTCCAGACTGGACAAAAACTGAACCTAACATATGATTGGTTCAGATTTAGTCCGGATCAAAAATATATGTCCGTGGACGTTGAAATCAAGGCCTGTCCGGAACTGCACCAAAAAAAAGACGTCCTCCTGTGCTGAGGTATAGCTTACAATGTTGCCTAAAATTACATTTTTATGAATGCTCATCTATGTGGTAAACTTAGATGTCGGCTTGTGCTTACTGGGGTGTGGCCTACATTGTCATCCCGCAATGGAATTTTATGAATGCCCATCCATGTGGTAGGCCCACCATTTGTAAAACAGGAAGTTGCATTGGCTTTATTAGTTCTGTTTCCTGTGACTAATTAATTTGTCTATTTAAGCTCTGAAATCAGCTACCCAACTTCATCAGGAGTTCTCGAGCCTTTTTGCAAAGTGTTTACACAGCGGGAAATGTAGAAGTATTTTTCTTGTTTCGCTACGATCAGCTTGTCAAACATTGACCGATACAAACTTGAAACCACTGATCATGACAATGGAGTGAAACTCCTGGACAACAGATGTGATTGTCCATTCCATATTGTCCATTTTATGACCTGTCCTGTTTTTAGGATATGTTGTTTTGTTTTCATGACATCACATTTTTTATTTGATTGAGTGCCATTTAGGTTCCGGTATTTGATCTGGAGAAACCTGCATGATGTAAAAAGTGTCTGCCTCATATTTCTTTTTAAATTTCCAGTCTGTAGGCTATAGAAAAGGCCATACTCTTTCTACCATATCCTATATCTGCTACATGATTTACGTTAGATGAATGAAAAACATTGGTGGAGCGCTTAAGAGATGCGTCCCTCCACCCTGGAGAGGCGCGCAGGGAATGGACAAGCAAAATATTTTTGCAGTGGGTACTGCTTATCAAATGCGGCATAAGCACTCACCTAAAAAGCCCATATGCCACTGGTTGTGAGAAATTGTAATTGTTTGTGGGCAGAATGTGAGGTTTTGTGTGTTGTTGTTGGAGGTGCATCTTGGTCAGTTTAGGTCGTTAATCTGCCGCCATATTTGGCCGCCTAATGCCCCATGTACACTATGAGCGGACCCGACAAGCTCTTTATCAAAAAAACGACAGGTCCGACAGACTTTCTTTTTCTTCATTCACCCAGTGGCAGCGGATCAGACGCCGGGAACCAACCACAGCAGGAATTTTCTTCAGGTAATGGTATTCAACCTGAACATCCGTCGTCACCCCTGAGATGACTCCTTTGACGGGTGCTCTACAGCGAAGTTCAAAACCCAACACTTCTGTTGTTCGGATTCTTTTCAGGCTCACTGCAATCTTCCTCTGTTCTTCAGAAAAACAATTAATCAATTTGTACTCCACTTTTCCCAGTGCATACCTCAACATTTTCAACACCTCAAACGGGTTTCCCACATATGCATTCCAACAAGAAGCGATTCATTATCATTCATACACATATCCTCCACTCCAATTTTTGCCAATTTCCTTTTTGTTCCAGTTTTCACTACTACCGTTGTCCATTCAGAACATTTGTCTTCATCAACTTTGCTCGACGCGCTGCTTGATTCGAACTCAGGATCCACCTCAGCTATCTTTTTCTTTATCCGGAACCATAGTCCTCCTTCTTCTTCTACGATATAATGGCGGTCCGCAAACCAACGTTAAAGGTACATGCCGCCACCTACTGGGCTGGAGTGTGTGGTCAATCACGGTTTGCAACATTTCTAAATCCTCCTACCTAACTCAGTACTTCTGAGAAAGAAATAAAAACTCTACTAACTTCTAATAGACCCTCCCCCATCCCACAAATCCCTTCCAAACCCCCCCAACCCCGTCCGACCTCAATGACCCTACACTTTAATCTTTCCCTCTCTTCAACATACTTACAACAATATAACAACACATGCTCCACCGTTTCGGCGACCATACACTTCAGACACAAACCATTCACATGCTTGCTAACCAGTTGTAATGATGAGTACAATGTACAACGTCCTAAGCGCAATCGAGCAAACACCACCTCTTCCTTCCTGATCTGACCTTTGAATCTTGGTCCACCGACATTTCTTTGGAGGGCATATAAATGCCGGCCCTTGGGCTCAGAGTCCCATCTCTTCTGCATCTATCAAAATGGCTCTGATCTTAAATTTGGTCTCACCTCTACCCAGTGGAAAATTAACATAAATTATATCTCGTTTCAAAGCTCTTTTGGCTAACTGGTCTACATTTTCATTCCCTTCCACACCTGAATGTGCTGGCTGGGACCCAGCAGAATCTCACTACTACACCCATTCTCTCAATTCTCCATAATAACATGAATACCTCCAATAGTAGATCACTCCTATTAGATTTACCAGATGATAAACTATTCAATACAGACAGAGAATCTGAGCATACTATAATTCTAACAGGTTGTACGTCCTCCACCCACTGGAGGGCAACTATTATCACCAACAGTTCAACTGAGGGTACTGACAGTTCATCTGTTAGTCTTCTACATATCTGCACATCAAATTCAGGAAGGTAAATGCCTGCTCCTGTGCTCCACTATCTGGGTCCTTGGATCCATCTGTGAAAAGCGGTTAAAAAAAAGCATAAAAACTTCTACTAATGTAAATGTCAACCATTTTCCCTTTATCACTGACTTCTGACCAATCTTTCCTTTTCTCTACCAAGGTTAGATCAACAACAGGATCTGGAAGTAACCATGGAGGAACCCCTATCAACACAGAAAGGGCCAACCTCCAACTCCCTTAAACCACTGTCATCAGCAAGCTTTCCAACAGTCTACTAGTATATTCCCAACAGTCATCTAGAACAGTAGCAGTGGGATGCTCAACCTCACAACCTTTCAACCCAATAAGCTAATGACATTTTTTTTTACGCTGTATATCCAAAGGCATCTCACCTGCCTCCACGAGTAAGGCACATACAGATGTTGATTTAAATGCACCAATGCATATCCTTAAAGCTACATACCAGATTCTGTCCAGCTTCTGAAACCAAGTCTTTGCTGCTGTTCCATAAACTATACATCTGAAAAAGGGAATGGACTTGAGTCGGTGTCCCTCAAAACATTCAATGTTTTTGTACGTTGCCATTTGTATAGCTCCAAGGTGCCCTCTATGGGCCATACACTGACACCTGTATATGTGTGCGCGCATCGACAAAGAAATAATTGCATTTTAGACATCGTATCACTTTTATTGGTTTTAATAACATAATACTCATATACAACATAAATGGTGTGTAGACAAGAGGCCATAACCCACACGCACGTATAAACAAATTATTTCTACCTTAAAAAACAGTCAATAATCTGCCTTGAACCAAATTATACACAAATCAAAGCCACCAAACTGTGATACATGATTTATTGATGACGTATTAAATATGTTATAGAAGGCAAGTACCCAGAACGATTTATACAGCCAGCCCCAACACCAGAGAGCCTGTACTTATCTACGCATATGTGATTTATACCTGTTCCTGCAAAGCATACAGTTGAAGTCGGAAGTTTACATACACTTAGGTTGGAGTCATTAAAACTCGTTTTACAACCACTCCACAAATTTCTTGTTAACAAACTATAGTTTTGGCAAGTCGGTTAAAACATCTACTTTGTGCATGACACAAGTCATTTTTCCAACAATTGTTTACAGACAGATTAATTCACTGTATCACAATCCCAGTTGGTCAGAAGTTTACATACACTAAGTTGACTGTGCCTTTAAACAGCTTGGAAAATTCCAGAAAATGATGTCATGGCTTTAGAAGCTTCTGGTAGGCTAACTGACATGATTTGAGTCAATTGGAGGTGTACCTGTGGATGTATTTCAAGGCCTACCTTCAAACTCAGTGCCTCTTTGCTTGACATCATGGGAAAATCAAAAGAAATAAGCCAAGACCTCAGAAAAAAAATGTAGACCTCCACATGTCTGGTTCATCCTTGGGAGCAATTTCCAAACGCCTGAAGCTAACATGTTCATCTGTACAAACAATAGGACGCAAGTATAAACACCATGGAGCAGCCGTCATACCGCTCGGGAAGGAGACACGTTCTGTCTCCTAGAGATGAATATACGTTGGTGCAAAAAGTGCAAATCAATCCCAGAACAACAGCAAAGGACCTTGTGAAGATGCTGGAGGAAACAGGTACAAAAGTATCTATATACACAGTAAAACGAGTCCTATATCGCCATAACCTGAAAGGCCACTCAGCAAGGAAGAAGCCACTGCTCCAAAACCGCCATAAAAAAGCCAGAATACGGTTTGCAACTGCACATGGGGACAAAGATCGTACTTTTTGGGGAAATGTCCTCTGGTCTGATGAAACAAAAATAGAACTGTTTGGCCATAATGACCATCGTTATGTTTGGAGGGAAAAGGGGGAGGCCTGCAAGCCGAAGATCACCATCCCAACTGTGAAGCACGGGGGAGGCAGCATCATGCTGTGAGGTTGCTTTTCTGCAGGAGGGGCTGGTGCACTTCACAAATAGATGGCATCATGAGGAGGGACAATTATGTGGATATATTGAAGCAAAATCTCAAGACATCAGTCAGGAAGTTAAAGCTTGGTCGCAAATGGGTCTTCCAAATGGACAATGACCCCAAGCATACTTCCAAAGTTGTGGCAAACTGGCTTAAGAACAACAAAGTCAAGGTATTGGCGTGGCCATCACAAAGGCCTGACCTCAACCCTATAGAAAATTTGTGGGCAGAACTGAAAAAGCGTGTGCGAGCAAGGATGCTTAGAAACCTGACTCAGTTACACCAGCTCTGTTAAGGGGAATGGGACAAAATTCACCCAACTTATTGTGGGAAGCTTGTGGAAGGCTACCCGAAACGTTTAACCCAAGTTAAACAATTTAAAGGAAATGCTACCAAATACTAATTGAGTGTATGTAAACTTCTGACCCACTGGGAATGTGATGAAAGAAATAAAAGCTGCAAGAAATCATTCTCTCTACTATTATTTGGACATTTCACATTCTTAAAATAAAGTGGTGATCCTAACTGACCTAAAACAGGCAAGTTTTACTAGGATTAAATGTCAGGAATTGTGATAAACTGAGTTTAAATGTATTTGGCTAAGGTGTATGTAAACTTTCAACTTCAACTGTATATACACCTTCAAAAAATGTCCTGATATGATACAGTGAAGAAAAAAAGTGCTTGAATCAAAAGGTGCTTTAAAATCAAAGTAGCAACACTAGTTAATAAACATGACATGAAACACAAACACCCATCTCCTACTACGGAGGCTCATGGATCGTTCTGCCTGGATTGTGAGTGACTGAGATATACTTTATGGTGCAGACAGTGAGCGTGAGGAGTGACACATTTTGTGATGACCTAGCCTAAATGTTTAATCCACAGTAAATGGTTCCCCAGAGGTGTGACCTAAATTCCCCGAAATGGGAAGCACTAATGACAGATTTCTGTCTCTACAGAGCGAGCCTGTGCTTGAGAGCTTGTATCCGAGATGTGTTCCGTCCTCATTAACATGACATTGGGAATTTTTAAATATAATGCTATGTAACCGAATGTGTAGAATTAGAAACCATATTCAACATTCCCAGCTCTCTTAAACACATGGATCTGGTTGGGGTCTGATGCGTCTGAATGTTGTCATGTCAATGCAGAATAATACAGAAACCTTAATTTCCCAACTGTCATCAGTGAGTGTGATCTGGCGTGACATAATACAGAAACCTTAATTTCCCAACTGTCATCAGTGAGTGTGTTGTGGCGTGATCTAATACAGAAACCTTAATTTCCCAACTGTCATCAGTGAGTGTGTTCTGGCGTGACCTAATACAGAAAATACCCATCATTGCTCACCACAGGGCAGGCAGAGGAACTGAAGCGTCACTTCACCCATCTTCAACAATTATTTACAAGACGTATATAAGAATATGCATGTACACTTGCATGCCTAGGCACACGCACACGCACACGCACACACACACACACACACACACACACACACACACACACACACACACACACACACACACACACACACACACACACACACACACACACACACACACACACACACACACACACACACACACACACACACACACACACACACACACACACACACACACACACACACACGCAGAACAGAAGTGTTGGCTGCAGTCGGTTTGTGAGGGTGGTTTTAGATGAATGACGTGACTATGTCTCTCTCCGGATGTCAGCTGAAAATAAAACAGGTGCTATTTGTTTTTTGAGTGGAGATCAGAAAATATTTCCTAACACCTCTCGTCATGTTCCTTCTTCCCCCTCTTTTAATAATAAAAAAACAAACAAGGGTAAGATGTATTAACCTTTACTAACCTGGTCTAATCCCTGGCCAGGGTACTACTTAAAAACTAAAAGGGTTTTCTCATTCTAGAACATGAGCAGAAGAACATATTGTGGACAATAGGGGTGAGACCAAGGTCGTTCCAGAACAACCCTGTATTCTAGAACATGAGCAGAAGAACATATTGTGGACCATAGGGGTGAGACCAAGGTCGTTCCAGAACAACCCTGTATTCTAGAACACCAGAAACACAGTGATGTAATCAATCCAGCATGGGCCGGACGGACCCAGTCTCCAGAGCTCACCAGTCCAGAAGGCTTCTACGTCAGCTTCATCTTGAATTAAAAACCCAACCAAGTCCAGCTTAAGGTGGGGTCCACAACCATACAGTTCAACTAAGAACAGTCACATGACCTGACGATCCATTAGGGTTCCAACCAGGAAGACCCATTTAAAGGGGAGCCATGGTAACCTGCTTCAAAACAACATGCTTTAATAGGCCATCTGCACCGAATAACTGAAGAAAAGAGCAGCTGGCAAAGCTAACTGTCAGATAGCATTTGTTATGAATGCAGCAGACGGATGCCGTCCTTGTCTCGTTCTCTGTCTCGTTCTCTGTCTTGTTTTCTGTCTCGTTCTCTGTCTTGTTTTCTGTCTCGTTCTCTGTCTTGTTTTCTGTCTCGTTCTCAGTCTCTTTCCATCTCTTCTTCTCTGCCTCGCTCTTGCATTGATACTAACAGATGCCTCCTTCTTCTCAGAGATGGTTGTCTTGTCCAGAGTCTTCTTGTGGATTTTGGAATAGTGTTTTCTGCAGCGTAGAAACGCACCATATAGAAACAAATTGAAAAGCAGCATAGCTCTCTGCACATCAAGCGCATTCAGTAACATCAGGGTGAATGGAGCTCTTGCACTTACCACTTCAGTGTTATCCATCCAGCTCAGTCTAGTTCCCATAGATCTAGTTAGCTGAGGGACTGACCCAGCCCTGCTCTCTGCTCAGAGCCTACAGGTCTAGTAGATGAAGGTGAAGAGGCAGTCCTGTTGGGGATCTGGGGGCTGGTCCAGAGGGGTGGAGGGGTACAGGGGCTGGTCCAAGGCGGTGGAGGGGTACAGGGGCAGGTAGGGGAAGTACTTGGAGAGGGTGGGCATGGGAGGGGCGCTCACACTGTAGGCCTTTAGGGACGACAAGCCATTAAGCAGTGCTACATCCAGGAAGGATACATGAAGGATAGAAGACGAGGGGTCAGTGGAGGCTAGGGACCCCATACCCTCTATATCCTCAGTCCCAGAGGCGATTGTGAGGACTTGCTCCGGGTGTGGGGCACCCTGGGCAGCGATGTGGACCCTCAGCCTACGGAGACCGAACAGGGCCAGGTACTGGGTGGGGATGGCCAGGGACCCGGGTCCACAGTAGGACAGGCGCAGGTCTGGCACCACGCTCCCATTCAGTAGCTCTGTGAGGACCCAGGGCTCTCTGAGCCACATGGTCAAGCTGCCCTGCTCCCTCAGGCCCCCAGGGGTCAGCTCTGAGTGCGACATGGTGCGGCAGCTGCACAGCAGGTTTGCCAACGCCTCGTCACAGTCCTGAATGTGGGTGGAGCAGCTGCATTTCCGCAGGCTGTTGCCGTGGGCGGCACTGTTGAAGAGCAGGGTGCTGTTGCCGGGGCCCGTGGTCGAGGCGACGGTCGTGGGGAGGAGTAGAACCCACAGAGTCCACAGTAGCCACGGCAACAGGGCAGGAGGGCGGCGACAAGAGAAGGCCCTGTTTAGAGACATCTCCACGGAAACCAAATGGACTACATCTTCACCGAGTGGATATCCTGAAGCCTGTAAACAAATCTGTAGGATGGGAGGGAAAGTTATGCAGATTTTTAAAGAGCAAAGTGTACTTTGAGATAGATTTCAACCTAATATAGACACCAAGACAAATCAAAAACAAAGCAAAATTGAAACCAAGACAAATCCTACCAAGTGGGAAAAATGTATCAGATTGCCTTCTGCCTCTGTCACAGAAGAACACAATCATACTCACTCGCTCAGAATAGCACATGATAAATAGCTTCTCTGTAACTACAGTTATATAGCTGCTTCTTATTTAAAATGCCACGTTATTGGTTGGAGGTCCGTGAGAGACAGCCGACTGAATTCAGCTCTTCATTTCCAGGCGCCCGTAATTGTGCCTTTAAAAAAAAAAAATTGCTCTCCAACTTTATTGGGGAGAGGTCCTTCAGGCCTTGGGCTACTGCGGATGGCATAGGATTGTCTATAAACATGCCTGCACCGTGCTGCGGTAAAGGCAGAGGCCAGCCATAATAAAACAGTCAGGAAAAAATGAAAACACTGCCTCTTTCTTTCACCATCGAGGAGCAGAGGGAAAGTGGGATGAATAAGGTCTTCCAGAATAACTTTTTCCCTCTTTTTGTTTTTTAAAGGAGAGAGGACTTTCCGATGTGATTGGCATCACAGTTGGACAAATTGTACTTAGTTGTCTGAAACATGTCTGGAAAAATAGAAGGATGGCTCTGGTCACAAAGAATCCTATTTATTTATCTCTTATATAACCAGCTTATAGCGCTGTAGATGGCTTCAGTTGCCACTACAGTGCCAGGCTGGCAGACTATGTAAGAGGATATGTTTGGTTGAAAACCCAGACTAACAGAGGATTCGGCTTTGTCGATCCCCACTCCTCAGCCTCGCATCAAACATCTCTTATCCATCACAAAACATCAAGACATTCTCAATATACCACAGGCCTTAAACCTAAACTAGAAGCTCAGCAACCATGTCTCCATACAACACTGTGTCAACTTACTCCCACTCTGTGTATAGGTGTCTGACTGCTCCATGCAGCCTCTGTATCCTTCAGTCACCGGATCCCTGCTAAGTACACAGACCACAGCCCAGTCTGCATTACCGGAGCCCAAGCTCTATAGACTACTGTTCTGTTCCATTCCTATACAGACCACAGCCATGACTCACAGGTCTGCAATACTATAGAGCTCAGTGTAGCTCTATAGACTACTGTTATGTTCCCTTCCTTCCTTTACTGTCCCAGTCCAACTCATCCCCCTCTCTTTATGTCACACCAAACTTTGCCTCTCCCTCTGTCTCTCTCCCTTTTGCCTCCCTTGCTCCCTTCTTCCCTTCCCCTCCCTTCATTTGCTGCAAGCTCCAGCTGCTGTGCCGGATGCTGAAGGGAGACGGGGAGGGAGTGAGAGAGGAAGGTGGCTGCTGTTCCAGTCAGCTACGAGGAGCGGCACAGAGCATTCCTCTGACATCATGTTCCGCATGCGGCCGCAAGCCCCCAACCAAATCCTCCCTCTCTTTCTCTGCCTCTCCAAATCATCCCCTTTTCTCTGCCTCTCCAAATCCTCTCTCTTTCTCTGCCTCTCCAAATCCTCCCTCCTTTTCTCTGCCTCTCCAAATCCTCCCTCTCTTTCTCTGCCTCTCCAAATCCTCCCTCTTTTTCTCTGCCTCTCCAAATCCTCCCTCTTTTTCTCTGCCTCTCCAAATCCTCCCTCTTTTTCTCTGCCTCTCCAAATCCTCCCTCTTTCTCTGCCTCTCCAAATCCTCCCTCTTTCTTTGCCTCTCCAAATCCTCCCTCTTTCTCTGCCTCTCCAAATCCTCCCTCTTTCTCTGCCTCTCCATATCCTCCCTCTTTCTCTGCCTCTCCAAATCCTCCCTCCTTCTCTGCCTCTCCAAATCCTCCCTCTTTCTCTGCCTCTCCAAATCCTCCCTCTCCTTCTTCCTCAAAATCTAATTTTCTGTCTGAGACTGTCACGCACACACACACACACACACACACACACACACACACACACACACACACACACACACACACACACACACACACACACACACACACACACACACACACACACACACACACACACACACACACACACACACACACACACACACACACACACACACACACACACACAGGAGACAGACACACACACAGACATCAGGCACTTTGACACATTCCCATAGGATAAATGAGACAAGATGTGGCTTGATTATTAAAAGTATGGCTACTTACCGGGAAGAGCGCTGGCAGCAGTCAGGGAGGCATGTGCTTCTCAGACGTTATAATTTAGCTCCGCTCCAGACGCAGCAACTTAGCCTTCCACATCTGTTGGCAGACCCAGTGGAACTCCTCACCCGTCTAGCAGACGCAAGGGGGAGAAACAGTCAGCCCAGAGAGAGGCACAGAGGGGGGGGGGGGGGGGGGAGAGAGAGAGAGCTGGGAAGAGTGAGAGAAGGAGAAAGAAAGACAGACTTACTCTCTGAACATGGGATTGCACGGTCTTCAGTGATGATGACATGGGACACAAATAATCTGCCCATTTTCTCCTCATGTCACTCGCTTTCATTCCCTCTCTCTCTTCTTTCTTTCTTCCCTCCCTCTTCCTCCCTCCCTCCCTCTTTTTGAACTCCCTCCCTCTCTTCTTTTCTCCCTCCCTCTTGTCAGTGATTTTCCTCAAGCTGCCATCTGCTGGTAGAATGTAGTAAGCCTACTACTAAACAAACGTTCACCATTCAGACTAATACAGACTACTTACACTATTAAAATTGCATTATTCAAGATCATATCTATCAAATCATGTTATTTGAATACCATACAATTAATCTGAAATGTTTTTAACTAATGCCAAGCTGGAAAATAAAGAGACAATATTGCCACTTTTCATTATGTTTCTGTTCTTTGAAAAACTATGAAGACTTGGATTTTAAAGAGTATGTTGGTGTGGTGAGGGGTAATGGAGGTAAACAGTGGTCTCTCCAGGATGGGTGATGGAGTACACAGTGGTCTCTCCAGGATGGGTGATGGAGTACACAGTGGTCTCTACAGGATGGGTGATGGAGTACACAGTGGTCTCTCCAGGATGGGTGATGGAGTACACAGTGGTCTCTACAGGATGGGGGATGGAGCACACAGTGGTCTCTCCAGGATGGGTGATGGAGTACACAGTGGTCTCTACAGGATGGGTGATGGAGTACACAGTGGTCTCTCCAGGATGGGTGATGGAGTACACAGTGGTCTCTCCATGATGGGTGATGGAGTACACAGTGGTCTCTACAGGATGGGTGATGGAGTACACAGTGGTCTCTCCAGGATGGGTGATGGAGTACACAGTGGTCTCTCCATGATGGGTGATGGAGGTGCACAGTGGTCTCTACAGGATGGGTGATGGAGTACACAGTGGTCTCTACATGATGGGTGATGGAGTACACAGTGGTCTCTCCAGGATGGGTGATGGAGTACACAGTGGTCTCTCCAGGATGGGTAATGGAGTACACAGTGGTCTCTACAGGATGGGTGATGGAGGTACACAGTGGTCTCTACAGGATGGGTGATGGAGTACACAGTGGTCTCTACAGGATGGGTAATGGAGTACACAGTGGTCTCTACAGGATGGGTGATGGAGTACACAGTGGTCTCTACATGATGGGTGATGGAGTACACAGTGGTCTCTACATGATGGGTGATGGAGTACACAGTGGTCTCTACAGGATGGGTGATGGAGCACACAGTGGTCTCTACAGGATGGGGGATGGAGTACACAGTGGTCTCTCCAGGATGGGTGATGGAGGTACACAGTGGTCTCAACAGGATGGGTGATGGAGCACACAGTGGTCTCTACAGGATGGGTGATGGAGTACACAGTGGTCTCTCCAGGATGGGTGATGGAGGTACACAGTGGTCTCTCCAGGATGGGTGATGGAGGTACACAGTGGTCTCTCCAGGATGGGTGATGGAGTACACAGTGGTCTCTACAGGATGGGTGATGGAGTACACAGTGGTCTCTACAGGATGGGTGATGGAGTACACAGTGGTCTCTACAGGATGGGGGATGGAGTACACAGTGGTCTCTACAGGATGGGTGATGGAGTACACAGTGGTCTCTACAGGATGGGTGATGGAGCACACAGTGGTCTCTACATGATGGGTGATGGAGGTACACAGTGGTCTCTACAGGATGGGTGATGGAGTACACAGTGGTCTCTCCAGGATGGGTGATGGAGGTACACAGTGGTCTCTACAGGATGGGTGATGGAGTACACAGTGGTCTCTACAGGATGGGTGATGGAGTACACAGTGGTCTCTCCAGGATGGGTGATGGAGGTACACAGTGGTCTCTACAGGATGGGTGATGGAGTACACAGTGGTCTCTACAGGATGGGTAATGGAGTACACAGTGGTCTCTACAGGATGGGTAATGGAGTACACAGTGGTCTCTCCAGGATGGGTGATGGAGTATACAGTGGTCTCTCCAGGATGGGTGATGGAGTACACAGTGGTCTCTACAGGATGGGTGATGGAGTACACAGTGGTCTCTACAGGATGGGTGATGGAGTACACAGTGGTCTCTACATGATGGGTGATGGAGTACACAGTGGTCTCTACAGGATGGGTGATGGAGGTACACAGTGGTCTCTACAGGATGGGTGATGGAGGTACACAGTGGTCTCTACAGGATGGGTAATGGAGTACACAGTGGTCTCTACATGATGGGTGATGGAGTACACAGTGGTCTCTACAGGATGGGTGATGGAGTACACAGTGGTCTCTACAGGATGGGTAATGGAGTACACAGTGGTCTCTACATGATGGGTGATGGAGTACACAGTGGTCTCTACAGGTCATAGAGGGAGAAGACATGTACTCTACCTGATGGTACTCATTACCTTTCCTGAGTGGGTGTGTTCTAACTAGTACAAAAATACCCATGTGGGCAAAACAGGCAATACTTACTCATATCAATACATAGAACTATACTCATATCTCTCTATGAATCAACAGCTGCTAGATGAATGCCATACATTACTGGCATTGTGAGACTGAGGTGTGAAAAGAATGCAGACATTAGAATACAAATAAATGTCAAAATGGCTAAGCTCAAACTACAACATAACGACCCCCCCCCCTCCCACACCGTTTGTCTTCCATGGAACATTGTGACACTGGGGCTCATGGGTAAATCTCAAAGTGTCACAGAACAGACAGTGAACAGAATAGAACAAAAAAATCTAAGAGATACCTCTGCTTGCAGCACCATGCATGATTTGTAGTATTTGTACTATTCAAACCCTCTCTGCCATGACTAACTCACCAAAGCACACTAATACACTGTTGGGGGCGTGGATCATGACCACCATTTGCCTCATGCAGCATCTCCTTTGCATATAGTTGATCAGGCTGTTAATTGTGGCCTGTGGAATGTTGTCCCACTCGTCTTCAATGGCTGTGAGAAGTTGTCTGGATATTGGCGGGAACTGGAACACCCTGTAGTACACGTCGATCCAGAGCATCCCAAACATGCTCAATGGGTGACATGTCTGGTGAGTATGCAGGCCATGGAAGAACTGGGACATTTTCAGCTTCCAGGAATTGTGTACAGATTTTGGGGCAATGCATTGTCATGCTGAAACATGAGGTGGATGAATGGCACGACAATGGGCCTCAGGATTTCATTACAGTATCTCTGTGCATTCAAATTGCCATCAATAAAATGACATTCTGTTTGTTGTCCTTAGCTTATGCCTGCCCATACCATAACCCCACCGCCACCATAGGGCACTCTTGTTCACAACGTTGACATCAGCAAAAAGCTCGCCCACGCTACGCCATACATATGGTCGCCGGTTGGACGTACTGCCAAATTCTCTAAAACGACGTTGGAGGAGTAAAATTCTCTGGCAACAGCTCTGGTATACATTCTTGCAGTCAGCATGGCAATTGCACGCTCCCTCAAAACCTCAGACAGCTGTGGCATTGTGTTGTGTGACAAAAACTGCACATTTTAGAGTGACCTTTTATTGTTCCCAGCACAAGGTGCACCTGTGTAATGATCATGCTGTTTAATCAGCTTCTTGATTTGCAACACCTGTCAGCTGGAAGAATTATCTTGGCAAAGGAGAAATGCTCACTAACAGGGATGTAAACAAACTCGTGCACAAAAATTTGAGAGACATAATGCTTTCTGTGCGTATACACATTTATGGGATCTTTTATTTCAGTTAATTAAAAAGCGACACCGGGGCTGTGGTGTCATTTAGGCCTTTGGATTTAAACAGATTGTTTTCGTTTTGTAGGCAAGGCTACCCATTTCATTATTTGAGTAATGAATCAAGCCTTAGCAGTCATTCTGATCTTGTTCCCCAACGATCAGTGCTTTAGTTTATTATGTGGCTTTCGAGCCGTTCCGAATTTGCGATTCACCCGACTGTCCACGTTTTTCTGTGGAATAGCCTTTTGATTCAAAACGTTTTGGTGTGTGTACTAACCTATTTGATTTAATTGATATATGTTACAGTATTTTGGTTTCACTAATAAATATGTTGAAATGGAACCAAATGATCTGTTTCCCTTTTCAGTCCTTTTTAAATAGGATATATATGTTCTTCTTCTGTATAGGTCGAATGTGATAGAGGTCTATAACTCCATTAGGTTGAATGTGATAGTCTGTCTATAACCAGCCTGAGGAGGCCTATAACTCCATTAGGTTGAATGTGACAGTCTGTCTATATATAACCAGCCTGAGGAGGCCTATAACTCCATTAGGTTGAATGTGATAGTCTGCCTATAACCAGCGTGAGGAGGTCTATAACTCCATTAGGTTGAATGTGACAGTCTGTCTATATATAACCAGCCTGAGGAGGTCTATAACTCCATTAGGTTGAATGTGATAGTCTGTCTATAACCCGCCTGAGGATGCCTATAACTCCATTAGGTTGAATGTGATAGTCTGTCTATAACCAGCCTGAGGAGGCCTATAACTCCATTCCTAGTCTATTCGGAGTTTAAAGAAATTAATCAAATTGGGAATGAGTTACTGTCCGGCGATGCATTTCTGTTGAATTTGGAAAAATCCACTCACACTCGGCCCATCCCCACCTATTCAACCAATCAGGAGCCGCTACTGCATTGGGGCTGCGACATACTACATCCTTTTTAACTAAACAGTACGTGCTAAATAGTAAATAGTATGCAGTTTAAGTATGAAGTACGCTACTATGGGTATTCGGACACAGCCACTGTGTTTACTGACTAGTATATGAGCATGTTTGCCTCAGTGAGAGTGCGGGCATATGAATTCATGTTATTCTTTGTGTTTGTTTGGCAGTGGTGTTTCTAGTAAACTGTCCAGATGGACATTTTGGATTTTCCTCCAAGGACAAGGGCTGAAGTTAGATGGCTTCCTGTAAGTGTCTGGGCGAGAGAGGAGACGAGATGCAAATGTGGTTGCCAGGATACAATGCGTCATGCCTTCAGTGTAGAACAATATACAGATAATACACGTGGGGGTTGCTGGGCCCTCTATAAAACACAAACAATCCTGTGGCCCAGTGGGAGATGTGGCAGAATCTCAGGAGCTCCAGTGCCCCAAAGGATTCTGGGATGATGGATTCACTGACACCCCCAAAGAGTTCCAGATTGACATCAACTTTGTACTGCTGTCACGTTCCTGACCTTATTTCCTTTATTTTGTCTTTGTTTAGTATGGTCAGGACGTGAGCTGGGTGGGCATTCTATGTTATGTGTTTCTATGTTGGGTTCTTTTCAATTAGCCTGATATGGTTCTCAATCAGGGGCAGGTGTTTTACGTTTCCTCTGATTGAGAACCATATTAAGGTAGGCTGTTCACACTGTTTGTTTGTGGGTGATTGTTCCTGTGTTAGTGTTTGTACCACATGGGGTTGTTTCGTTTCGTTTGTTAGTCTGTTCCTGTTCATTGCGTTCTTCGTTGTCTGTAAGTTCACATGTTCAGGTCTTGTAACGTCGTTTATTGTTTTGTCGTTTATTGTTTTGTAGTTTATTAAGTGTTTTTCGTCTTCGTTATTATTATAAAAATAAATATGGAAACATACCAAGCTGCATTTTGGTCCGATCCTTGCTCCTCCTCAGACGAGGAGGAGAACGAACGTTACAACTGCATGTGTGTGTGAGTGCACGTGCATACATGTGTATACAAGGTTGTACATTAGAGAAAGGAAACCAGTAAATTATCCTTCTATGTTCCTGTTCTGAAGAATCATGTGAAACACCAACAGTTCCCATGACGTCATATTCTCATTACATCATCATCATCAGTACTGAGATCTGTTTAGTCAAACATTTACAGCACGCTGAAGAGGGAGAGCCCCAAACACATTCCATAACTCAGCCTTTGATCAACTGTAAGGGCACACCTATAGCTCTGCACCGATGAATAGTCTACTTCGTCACAATTACATTAAAAACAATACAGCAACCGTTACTTCATCACAATTACATTAAAAACAATATCAACCGTTTTTTCAGAATACTACAATAACCTACTTGGTGCACTAGTACCAGTTGACAAATGTACCACTTACAGTAGTTTACTTACCGGAAACCCTCGTCAACCACGTAAGGGAGACCGGAGATGGTTTCATCAGTTTCTCAGATCGTTTATGGTACAGTGTTCAAAACTTGATACAAACAACCTACATCTGTCCTTTACATATGGGTGTGGTTATTCTATATGTAAATAAACTGCAAATGCATGGTGTTGTCTGAAATACAAGGAGTGGAGTGTTATTAACCCCATAGTCTGGGTTAGTTGTAACAGTGCTTGGGGTGAATTGTAACAGATTGATAAAAAAAAAGAGTCCTGTTTTTTTTTGCACATTCGATGTAACAGATTAAAGGGAATTTCCGTAAAAAAACAACTTTAAAAAAACAAACATATTTATCCAAATATCAGCTATGTCTATTAACGGACAATCACTGTGTTTATACAGTATTTTCTGTATTTCTTTTGACGGAACTGTCTGTAAAATAATATTAATTGTACCAGTATTTTTTTGGCCAGTAAATCGTTTTTATACAGAAATGTTAAAATAGTGTTCCCTCCACACAAAGTTCCTTCCCCCTCTAAATCTATGTGAAATGTATCAAATGTATGTACATTTGCAATTGAACAGAAACCATTTTAAAGAAGTAAGTAGTTACGTATTTTTTATTTTGCAAAAACAAACAATAGAAACAATAAATGCAATATTATAAACAGTTAATGTACAATAGCAATGTGTAAACCTTAATAAATCCATGACAAAAAGTACATATTGATATTGTCTTTATTGGCGGAAGAGAAACAAGACGAAAGTCTTTACAAATTCATAACGCTGAGCAATTAATGCTCTTTGTGGTCGGTTTCGATTTGATTATAAAAAATAATCATTAAAGTTTTCACATGAAATGCACTTTGCATTATGCGAGTTAAATGCTGGAACACAGAGTAAAACAATAATAAAAGTCCCAAAATGGTACTGTCACACCCTGACCTTAAAGATCCTTTTTATGTCTCAGGGTGTGAGGGGTGTGAGTTGGGGTGGGCATTCTATGTTTTGGTTTTCTATGAGTTTCTATTTCTATGTTTTGGCCAGGTATGGTTCTCAATCAGCTGTCTATTGTTGTCTCTGATTGGGAACCATACTTAGGTAGCCCTTTTTCCAACCTGTCTTTGTGGGAAGTTAACTTTGTTTGATGGCACATAGCCTTAAGCTTCACGGTTTGTTTTTGTATTGTTTATTGTTTTGTTGGCGACATCTACTATTAAAAGTATGTACGCCCACCACGCTGCACCTTGGTCCTCCTCTTACGACAGAGCCGGGCTAGAGTGGGCATCCAGCCAGGTCGGAGGATGCCGGCTCAGCGCATCTGGCCGCCAGTACGTCTCTACGACCCGGGATATCCTGCGCCGGCTCTGGCACTGTGTCTCCGGTGTGTCTGCACAGCCCAGTGCGTCCTGTGCCTGCGCCCGCATCTGCAGGGTGAAAGTAACCATCCAGCCAGGACGGGTTGTGCAGGCTCTAAGCTCGAGACCTCTAGTGCGCCTCCACGGCCCAGTGTATCCGATGCCTCTACCTAGGACAGAGCCTCCTGTATGTCTCTCCAGCCTGGTGAGTCCTGTGCCTGCGCCTAGAACTAATCCTCCTGTATGTCTCCCCAGCCTGGTGAGCCCTGTGGCAGCTCAACGTACCAGACTGCCCATACGTCTCCTCCCTTCAGTGATGATCCATGGCAAGAAGCCTCCAGTGATGATCCATGGCAAGAAGCCTCCAGTGATGATCCATGGCACGAAGTCTCCAGTGATGATCCATGGCACGAAGCCTCCAGTGATGATCCATGGCAAGAAGCCTCCAGTGATGAAAAATGGCACGAAGCCTCCAGTGATGATCCATGGCAAGAAAGCCTCCAGTGATGATCCATGGCACGAAGCCTCCAGTGAGGAGTCATGGCACGAAGCCTCCAACGAAGGCCTCCAGTCCGGAGCCTCCAGCGAAGGACTCCAGTCCGGCGCCTCCAGCGACATTCTCCAGTCCGGGGCCTCCAGCGACATTCTCCAGTCCGGAGCCTCCAGCGACGGTCTCCAGTCCGGAGCCTCCAGCGACGTTCTCCAGTCCGGAGCCTCCAGCGACGTTCTCCAGTCCAAAGCCTCCAGAGAGGGTCCCCAGTCCGGAGCCTCCAGCGAGGGTCCCCAGTCCGGAGCCTCCAGCGAGCGTGCCCAGTCCGGAGCCTCCAGCGACGGTCTCCAGTCCGGAGCCTCCAGCGACGGTCTCCAGTCCGGGGCCCGCAGCAATGGTGCCCAGTCCGGGGCCCGCAACGAGGGTGCCCAGTCCGGGGCCCGCTATGAGGGTCCTCAGTCCGGGGCCCACACCGAGGGTCCCCAGTCCGGGGTCGACGACGAGGGTCCCCGCACCAGAGGTGCCACCAAAGTGGGATGAGCCAGTGGTGGAGCGGGGTCTACGTCCTGCACCTGAGCCGCCACCGCGGATAGATGCCCACACAGACCCTCCCCTATAGGTTTGTGTTTTGCGGCCGGAGTCCGCACCTTTGGGGGGGGGGGGGGGGGGTACTGTCACGCCCTGACCTTAGAGATCCTTTTTATGTGTCTATTTGGGTTTGGTCAGTGGGTGTGATTTGGGGTGGGCATTCTATGTTTTGTTTTTCTATGAGTTTCTATTTCTATGTTTTGGCCGGGTATGGTTCTCAATCAGGGACAGCTGTCTATCGTTGTCTCTGATTGAGAACCATACTTAGGTATCTCTTTTTCCCACCTGTCTTTGTGGGAAGTTAACTTTGTTTGATGGCACATAGCCTTAAGCTTCACGGTTTGTTTTGTATTGTTTATTGTTTTGTTGGCGACATCTACTATTAAAAGTATGTACGGTCACCACGCTGCACCTTGGTCCTCCTCTTACGACAGCCGTGACAGGTAGTGACTGTCCATTACTGCTTATCACTTATTAACCATCATTTATGCACATTACTTTAATAAAATATTTAACTTGTGTATATTACATTTGATGACATTTCATGCCAATGCCTCATCTGTATAGAGCTGTTGCCTATGCTGTCCGACAAATCACTATTTTAGTAGTTCCTCAAAGTAAATAAAGCAGACTTTTATGACTGCTGAATACAACCTATCAGTCACTTAGATCATGTATTTTCAGGTACAGATAACTTGCGATTCAACTTCTTTCTACCCCTGTCCATCACACATTCTTCTGTCTCTTCTCACCGTATCTGCCCCACACTAAGCTGACCTAGCAGGTGTAAAAGAAACACGGGCGTGCAATGGATTATGGTCATTGTAGTTAAAATACAACGTTTTCTGCACCACCAGACTAGTTCTGATACAACAGGCCAGGCAGACAATAACAATTATCTGTTCACACACACACACAGCTGTGTTAGTGGGACAGCCAGTCACCAAACCCCTCAGTGAGTGAGTCTGTCCTCCCATCTCTAACTGCCTTTTCCAGCCTGCTATATGTGTGTGTGGAGTGAACCAACTCTACAATAACATCACTGGCAGAGGTGGCCCACCTCACTACAGACACCAGACCTATGAACATTAAGCGTCTGTCTATACACAGAACATACGTTTCAGAGATACATTGAAAAATGACAGACGGGAACAAAAGCACAACAGTTTAACAGGATGAGAGGTAATGCTCTTTACACCAAATCCACATCTGTCCGCTGACAACATAAAATATTACAAATTCAACACAAAACTGCTGTTAAGGGAACGAGGGGTTGTCTCAACGTGCAATTAAAACCCGAGTGGTCTCTGTAGCAGTGCTTTATCTCACAACACACAAAACATATATAGATCAAAATAATATAAATAATAATTACAGTTTAAGAAACAAAAAAAGATTTCCCACAGAGCAAGATACGTGACATTTAACTCATGTTAAAATAGCTGTCTCTTTGCTCAATGTGAGGGCCGAGGCCAGGGGTACGCAACCCTGTTCCTGGAGTGTCGAAGGTACTGCAGGATTCTGTTCCAAATAGGCACCACACCTGACCAACTGAGCCAATTGATCAGATCAGAGATAAATTCAACACACCTGGTCTTCCAGGTTGGTTAAATGAAAAACAGGAAAAGCCCGAGGCAGTCTAGAGCTGTGTTTGAATACTGGTGTGACCACATTTTCCGCATGCAGCGTCACATCTTCTTTGCATAGAGTTGGGCCTCTATAAAAAACAAACAATCCTGTGGCCCAGTGGGAGATGTAGCGGAATCTCAGGAGCTCCAGTGCCCCAAAGGATTCTGGGATGATGGATTCACTGAGAGCCCCAAAGAGTTCCAGATTGACAATAACTTTGTACTGCATGTGTGTGTGTTAGTGTGTTTGTGTGAGTGCACGTGCATACATGTGTATACAAGATTGTACATTAGAGAAAGGAAACCAGTAAATTATCCTTCTATATTCCTGTTCTTAAGAATCATGTCAAATACCAACAGTTCCCCTGACTTCATATTCACATTACATCATCATCATCAGTACTGAGAGATCTTCTGAGTCACTACTCTGTAGCAGACTACTCTGAAGAGGGAGATCCCCAATCACATTCCATAACCCAGCCTTTGATCAACTGTAAGGGCACACCTATAGCTCTGCACCAATGAATAGTCTACTTTGTCAAAATTACATTAAAAACAATATATCAACCGTTTTGTTTTCAGAATACTACAATAACCTACTTGGTGCACTAGTACCAGTTGACAAATGTACCACTTACGGTAGTTTACTTACTGGAAACCCTCCTCAGCCACATAAGGGAGACCGGAGATGGTTTCATCAGTTTCTCAGAGATCGTTTATGGTACAGTGTTCAAAACTTGATACAAACAACCTACATTTGTCCTTTATGTATGGGTGTGGTTATTCTACTCCATCAACTTGATACAAACAACCTAGTTTGTCTTTAACAAACTAATTATGACAAATGTTAAGAAAATGTTGAGCAATGTAATAAAGTAATGACTTTGCAAATATGTTACCTTACACGTTAGGTTGGCTGACAATTTGCTAGTTACGCTGTCCTTACGAACCTTTGTTGGGCAGACGGGCAGCGCAGGCGGCGCTGGGCAGACGGGCAGCGCAGGCGGCGCTGGGCAGATGGACAGCTCAGGTGGCGCTGGGCAGACGGCAGACTCTGGCCTGCTGAGGCGCACAGTAGGCCTGGTGCGTGGTGCCGGAACTGGTGGTGCCGGGCTGGAGACACGCACCACAGGGCGAGTGCGTGGAGGAGGAACAGAAGCCTGGTTCCGCACAGGAAGCCTGGTTCCACATACCACGCTGCGTATTGGTCCGATCCTTGCTACACCTCTTCAGAGGAAGAAGAGGACGACAGTCGTTACAAGGGCAAGTTGAATCAGCCCTCACCTGGAATAAGAATTAGCTCAGGGCTACCAAGGGCCAGTTGAATCAGCCCTCACCTGAAATAAGAAATAGCTCAGGGCTACGAAGGGCCAGTTGAATCAGTCCTCACCTGAAATAAGAATTAGCTCAGGGCTACAAAGGGCCAGTTGAATCAGTCCTCACCTGAAATAAGAATTAGCTCAGGGCTACAAAGGGCCAGTTGAATCAGCCCTCACCTGAAATAAGAATTAGCTCAGGGCTACAAAGGGCCAGTTGAATCAGCCCTCACCTGTAATAAGAATTAGCTCAGGGCTACGGAGGGCCAGTTGAATCAACCTGGAATAAGAATTTAAAGACAAAAGATCACTTCATAAGATGTCACAAAAGAAGATGATGCTCAATTTGGTCATTAAGCAGGGCCTGTAATCACAACATCTCAGAGTAGGACCATTAACAGTTACACTGTACAATGCCCTGTAATTATTGGGACAGTGAAGCATTTCTTCCCCCCTTCTGGCTCTGTACTCCAGCACTTTGCATTTGAAATGATACAATGACTACAGATCTTAAAGTGAAGACTGTCACCTTTAATCTCAGGGTATTTCCATCATTATCGGGTGAACCGTTTAGAAATTACAGCACTTTTTTGTACATAGTCCCGCCATTTTAGGGGAACAAAAGTATTGGGACAAATTCAAATAATATGTGCATTAAAGTAGTGCGAAGTCAAGTCTTTGGTCCCATATTCATAGCACGCTGTCACGTTCCTGACCTGTTTTCCTTTTTCTTGTATTTATTTAGTTGGTCAGGGCGTGAGTTGGGTGGGTTGTCTATGTGGTATTTTCTATGTTGGGATGTTTATGTCCGGCCCGGTATGATTCTCAATCAGAGACAGCTGTCAATCGTTGTCCCTGATTGAGAATCATACTTAGGCAGCCTGGGTTTCACTTGTGTTTTGTGGGTGTTTGTCTTCCGTGTAGTCGTTGTGCCACATGGGACTGTTTGTCGGTTTTCTATTTGTTATTTTGTTTCATTATAGTGTTCAGTTCGATGCTAATAAATTATGGACACTAGCCACTCCGCGTATTGGTCCGATCCTTCTCGCCTCTCCTCGTCCGAGGAGGAGGAATTAGACAGCCGTGACAGCACGCAATGACTACATCAAGCTTCCGACTCTACACATTTGTTGGCTGCATTTGCTGTTTGTTTTGGTTGCCTTTCAGATTATTTTGTGCCAATAGAAATGAATGGTATATAACGTATAGTGTCATTTTGAAGTCACTTCATTGTAAATAAGAATAGAATGTTTCTTAACACTTGTACATGAATGTGTATGCTACCATGGTTACGGATAAACCGGAATGAATCCTGAATAATGACGAGTGAGAAATGTATAGACAGACGCACAAATATTTTACCTCCCAAGACATGCTAACCTCTCACCATCACAATGTCTCTTTGTGGAGTCACAAACTTTATGCATAGCATGCTATGAATATGGGCCCAAATACTTCACTTTTTAGTACTTTAATAACCAAGTGAATTTGTCCCAATACTTCTAGTCCCCTTGTTACGTTTTATTTCTCTATTTGGTGAGGTCAGGGTGTGATGTGGGGTGGGCATTCTATGTTTTGTATTTCTTTGGTTTTGGCCGAGTGTGGTTCCCAATCAGAGGCAGCTGTCTATCGTTGTCTCTGATTGGGAATCATACTTAGGTAGCCTGTTTTCCCACCTATGTTGTGGGATCTTGTTTTTTGTTAGCTCTGTGAAGCCTGCAAGACGTGACGTTCGTTATTCCTTTTGTTGTTTTTGTTTGGTGTTCTGAGTATTAAAGATCATGAACACTTACCACGCTGCACCTTGGTCTACTTCTTCAGACGAGCGTTACAGAAGATCCCACCACAAAAAGACCAAGCAGCGTTTTCTGCAGGAATGGACATGGGAGGAGATACTGGAAGGCAAGGGACCCTGGGCAAAGACTGGAGAATATCGCCGTCCTAAGGAGGAGCTGGAAGCAGCAAAAGCGGAACGGCGAAGATACGAGGAGTTGGCACGACAAAGCATGCACGAGAGGCAGCCCCCAATTCTTTTTTGGGGGGGGGAGGGGAACACGGGGAGATTGGCGGAGTCAGGTTATAGACCTGAGCCAACTCCCCGTGCTTACCGCGGGGAGCCTCCAGCGACCGTCCCCAGTCCGGAGCCTCCAGCGACGGTCCCCATTCCGGGGCCTCCAGCGACGGTCCCCAGTCCGGAGCCTCCAGCGACGGTCCCCAGTCCGGGGCCTCCAGCGACGGTCCCCAGTCCGGGGCCTGCAGCGAGGGTCCCCAGTCCGGGGCCTACAATGAGGTTCCCTAGTCCGGGGCCCTATTGAGTCAGGTTTTGCGGTTGGAGTCCGCACCTTTGGGTGGGGGTTACTGTCACTCCCTGACCATAGTAAGCTGTTTTTTCTCTCTGTTGGTTGGGGCGTGAAAGTGACTTGGGTGGGTCATCTAGGTGTTTTTGTATTTCTATGGTGGCCTGATATGGTTCCCAATCAGAGGCAGCTGTTTATCATTGTCTCTGATTGGGGATCATATTTAGGTAGCCATTTTCCCATTGGTATTCGTGGGATCTTCTCCACATTTAGTTGCCTGAGTGCACAACAGTAGCTTCACGGTTCGTTTTTGTGCTTGTTTGTTTTGTTTTGCTGAGTTTCGGTTTATTAAAAATATGTGGAACTCTACACACGCTGCGACTTGGTCTACTCATTATGACGAGCGTGACATACAGGATCGGTGTCCTTCCAGCGGGACGGTTGAGCTAACTTGCGCTAATGTGATTAGCATGATGTTGTAAGTGACAAGAACATTTCCCAGGACATAGACATGTCTTATATGGGCAGAAATCTTAAATTCTTGTTAATTTAACTGCACTGTCCAATTTACAGTAGTTTTTACAGTGAAAATACCATGTTATTGTTTGAATAGAGTGCACAACAAAACTTTTATCACAGCAACTGGTTTGATACTTTCACCTCTGAAGGTAAACAATATACTTACATTCAGTAATCTTGCTCTGATTTGTCATCCTGAGGGTTCCAGATATAAAATGTAGCATAGTTTAGTTTGATAAAAATAAGTGTTTATATTCAAATGTAGGAACTGGATTCTACAGTTTGAACCCCTGCTGTTTCTTTGTGCCCAAGGTTCCGCAGAGGATGTTAATATTGTGATTGGGTAAGATGCGGCCTCTTGTATTTGCATTTAACCACGCGATTGGATTAGACAGGGCACTAGTAGAGGTGGGCGTTGCTTCGAGAGAGAGCGAGAAAGAGAGATTGCTGAGATAGAGGCCGCTGCGCCCCGGGTTGAAACATTTATAATAAGCTGTCTAAAAATAATGTATTAACTTTTAAATAACAAAATACAATGTTGTCCGGTCCGAACCGCAGTCCACCAGTTCAGTTTGGCTGCCCTAAATTATTTACCACAGACGTGTTCAACTTTCAGGGCGAAACTTATCACGAAAACAAAAGGTTGGTAACATGGCAATTGGCTGATGTCTCTGTAGCGACACTGCCTAATACCAAACAGGCAGTAGTGCGTGTTTTGGTAAATAATGTAAATGACCTATAAAAGCTATTATAAGGAAAAAAAAATTGGGGAAAATACAGAAGATCATCCAGTAAAATTATGGATATTTTTTACACAATAGATTGACATAAACTTTGTACTGTGTGAGAGTGCGAGTGTACATGCGAACAAGCAGTGGCGGATTTAGGTATAGGCGACATGGGCAGCCACCCAGGGAGTCATCCTGCCGGGGGCACCACGGGGCACCCGCACCCAAAAATTTGGAATGGTGACATTTCCCCGATCGGTTTTCTATCGCTCATTTGCACGTCACGTTAATGATATCATGTCACCGTGTGGGACTGTGGGTCAATTAACCTTGTCGGAGTGGGTGCCCTGATTCTAGTTTGTGAGCTAGGCAGTTTATTTCGTGGAAATATACAGTCAATCATATTTCTCAAATACCGGAGCCTGTGAGTTCAAATATAGTTTTATAAAAGTCGAGCTGGTTCATGAATACAACTACTTTCCAGTCTTGGCACATACTTCTTATTACGGCTGAGCAATAAATCAATATCAATAATTATCGAGGTAATTACTTCCCTCAATAACGATACAAAAACGTTTTGATTGATTTCACCTCTGTGACGCAGCAGGAACGTGCGGAGAAGTGACAATATGCACATGGAGAGGTATACGCCCACTAAAAAACACTTAGCACCTCGAGTGATGGAGTAGCCACTATTAACCACGAAAACAGGGGCAGTGATAGCCATGGAGAAGGAGCAGCTTCCAACGAAGAAATGGTTGATAAAAAGGGTTCAACTGTTTCAGTTATTTGGAAGGGGTTTGGCTTTTTGAAGTCCGACAAAGAGCAGAGTAATGTTCGGTGGAAATTGTGCCGTAGACAGGTGGCTACGAAGTCTGGTAGTACGGCAAACCTTTTTCAACATCTGAAGCAAAATCACTCTTTGGAACATGCAGGAAGTTTGAGTTTGCACCACGGTATTGATAAACGCCCCTCAAGCACCAGACAATCTAGGGATGTTTGCCCGAAGCAGTCAACACGGACAGCGTTTATGCCATACAAGCAAACACCGAAAAGACAAAGACATCACAAATGCTATTATGCATTGCATTGCTAAGGACATGCTACCAATTAGCACAGTGGAAAAGGAAGGTTTCAAGAGGCTTATCAATTTAATTGACCCCAGGTACGTGTTTCCTGGCCACAAACATGGAACCATTTTCCTTCAAATATAATTTCAAATGTAGCTCACATATATATTTTTTAAAGTGTTACCTTTATTTAACTAGGCAAGTCAGTTAAGCAGAACTTCTTATTTACAATGACGACCTATCGGGGAACAGTGGGTTAACTGCCTTGTTCAGGGGTATAACGACAGATTTTTACCTTATCAACTCGGGGATTCGATCCAGCAACCTTTCGGTTACTGGCCCAATGCTCTCACAACGGTTTGTTCAGGCATTCTCGAGTTTAAAGCAAATATGCAGCTTTTAAACATTATTTGATTAATAATATCGTGATAATTATCGTTATCGAATGAAAAAATATATAGATATTGTGATAATTTATTTGCCATATCGCCCAGCCCTACTTCTTATACATTTTTCCTCCTTACGTCACACCTCTTAATGACTCTTCCCCTCTGGCATTTAGCCACCGTTATCTTATTGCCTTGCACTAAGTTTAGTTTGGTTTCATATTAGGGCATGGAACCTGTAGAGCCACACCAATAGTTCAAAAATACAGACATATACTCACCTTAAGACAGGTTCATGCATGTAGGACCATAGCAACAGTCCTACATGCATGAAACATGTCATATTGCTAACTCCTCTGAAAGGGACTCATGTTCTGGAACAGACCCAAGAGGTGTAACCATAGCAACAGTACATATCAGGCCATAACTCAGTTACAGGAATAACCAGTCGTGTC
The DNA here is from genome assembly GCF_045679555.1 of Salvelinus alpinus. Taxonomy (NCBI): domain Eukaryota; kingdom Metazoa; phylum Chordata; class Actinopteri; order Salmoniformes; family Salmonidae; genus Salvelinus; species Salvelinus alpinus. The sequence goes on along the minus strand of NC_092105.1, from coordinate 9,579,256 downwards.
CAACCCCAGACAGGTGCATCTCTAATGGTGTTTAATGACCCATCTTACTAGCTCTTCTACAATTTTTTTTAATGTATTGGTTGACAGTGTTGGGGGATGGGTAATGTAGTCTTGACTCTTGGTTGACAGTGTTGGGGGATGGGTAATGTAGTCTTGACTCTTGGTTGACAGTGTTTGACTCTTGGTTGACAGTGTTGGGGGATGGGTAATGTAGTCTGACTCTTGGTTGTCAGTGTTGGGGGATGGGTAATGTAGTCTGACTCTTGGTTGACAGTGTTGGGGGATGGGTAATGTAGTCTGACTCTTGGTTGACAGTGTTGAGGGATGGGTAATGTAGTCTGACTCTTGGTTGACAGTGTTGGGGGATGGGTAATGTAGTCTTGACTCTTGGTTGACAGTGTTGGGGGATGGGTAATGTAGTCTGACTCTTGGTTGACAGTGTTGGGGGATGGGTAATGTAGTCTTGACTCTTGGTTGACAGTGTTGGGGGATGGGTAATGTAGTCTTGACTCTTGGTTGACAGTGTTGGGGGATGGGTAATGTAGTCTTGACACTTGGTTGACAGTGTTTGGGGATGGGTAATGTAGTCTTGACTCTTGGTTGACAGTGTTGGGGGATGGGTAATGTAGTCTTGACACCCGGTTGACAGTGTTGGGGGATGGGTAATGTAGTCTTGGTTGACAGTGTTGGGGGATGGGTAATGTAGTTTTGGTTGACAGTGTTGGGGGATGGTAATGTAGTCTTGACTCCTGGTTGACAGTGTTGGGGGATGGGTAATGTAGTCTTGACTCCTGGTTGACAGTGTTGGGGGATGGGTAGTGTAGTCTTGACTCCCGGTTGACAGTGTTGGGGGATGGGTAATGTAGTCTTGACTCCTGGTTGACAGTGTTGGGGGATGGGTAATGTAGTCTTGACTCCCGGTTGACAGTGTTGGGGGATGGGTAATGTAGTCTTGACTCCTGGTTGACAGTGTTGGGGGATGGGTAATGTAGTCTTGGTTGACAGTGTTGGGGGATGGGTAATGTAGTCCTGGTTGACAGTGTTGGGGGATGGGTAATGTAGTCTTGGTTGACAGTGTTGGGGGATGGGTAATGTAGTCTTGACTCCCAGTTGACAGTGTTGGGGGATGGGTAATGTAGTCCTGGTTGACAGTGTTGGGGGATGGGTAATGTAGTCCTGGTTGACAGTGTGGGGGGATGGGTAATGTAGTCTTGGTTGACAGTGTTGGGGGATGGGTAATGTAGTCTTGGTTGACAGTGTTGGGGGATGGGTAATGTAGTCTTGACTCCTGGTTGACAGTGTTGGGGGATGGGTAATGTAGTCCTGGTTGACAGTGTTGGGGGATGGGTAATGTAGTCTTGGTTGACAGTGTTGGGGGATGGGTAATGTAGTCTTGGTTGACAGTGTTGGGGGATGGGTAATGTAGTCTTGGTTGACAGTGTTGGGGGATGGGTAATGTAGTCTTGACTCCTGGTTGACAGTGTTGGGGGATGGGTAATGTAGTCCTGGTTGACAGTGTTGGGGGATGGGTAATGTAGTCTTGGTTGACAGTGTTGGGGGATGGGTAATGTAGTCTTGACTCCTGGTTGACAGTATTGGGGATGGGTAATGTAGTCTTGGTTGACAGTGTTGGGGGATGGGTAATGTAGTCTTGGTTGACAGTTGTGGGGAAGGGGGATGGGTAATGTAGTCTTGGTTGACAGTGTTGGGGGATGGGTAATGTAGTCCTGGTTGACAGTGTTGGGGGATGGGTAATGTAGTCTTGGTTGACAGTGTTGGGGGATGGGTAGTGTAGTCTTGGTTGACAGTGTTGGGGGATGGGTAATGTAGTCCTGGTTGACAGTGTTGGGGGATGGGTAATGTAGTCTTGACTCCTGGTTGACAGTGTTGGGGGATGGGTAATGTAGTCTTGACTCCTGGTTGACAGTGTTGGGGGATGGGTAATGTAGTCCTGACTCCTGGTTGACAGTGTTGGGTGATGGGTAATGTAGTCCTGGTTGACAGTGTTGGGTGATGGGTAATGTAGTGATGCGCTAGTGCCACATCAACACAAATGTGTTCCTATTTGTCTTTGTTACTTCAAGTTGATATTTAGGAGTCTTATTTTTGTATATATTTTTATATTTATATATTTTTAAATGTTATGATTATTTATGTGTGCTGTTCCTAATGTCTGAATAACAATGACTGTTAGTGCAGAATGGTGCTTTTTTTTGGTTCGGAGGACGCTGAAGGGGGGGGGGGGGGGGGTGATTCGCCCAGGGAGATATACAAGCTAGAACCGCAACTGCTTACAAGGTTGTAAAATAGAGAAAGGAAAGCAGTAAATAATCCTTCTTTGTTCCTGTTCTGAAGAATCATGTGAAACACCAACAGTTCCCATGACGTCATATTCTCATGTCATTATCATCATGAGTACTGAGAGATCTTCTGAGCACGCTGAAGGAGAGCCCCAGTCACATTCCATACTACAAGCTTTCCAAAAACTGTACGGGCATACCTACGCACAGCTCTGCAACGATGAATAGCATACGTCATCACAATTACATTAAAAAAAATAAAATTTTTTTTTTGCCAGAATATTACAATAATATACTTAGTACACTAGTACCAGTGGACAAGTGTACCACTTACATAATTTACTTACCGGTAACCCTCGTCACCCACTTACGCACACACGGCACGGGCCAGGTTGCATCGCACCTGCCCCCCTAACAGGAGTAGCAACTGGGTTATAAATGTTTCTCATTGGTCATGGCACGGACCACGGACTGGGCTGTGCTGCCTCTCCACGGCCTGCAACCCACAGCCGAACCGAACTCAGGAAAGACCCAGCCCCTCTACGCGCCTCGATGTACGGTCACCGATGCAGCCATCAATTCCGTAACAGTGATGCGCCCTCTTCTCAGCGGACCCTCCTCCGACTACCCTAATGGAAGTGACACCATATAAAACCTCACATATCTTACTCAGCCGCCAGGCAACGCATCACACCCGGACAGCAGCGGAGAGCACCTCCATTATGGCCAGTAATGTCCAGTGCGTAATCGAGTGCCTCTCCTCAGCGCACCTCCATCCCACTCACCCAAACACAACAGCGCACACAGGCCTCAGAGGCTCCAATTAAAACCAAGGCCCACCAGGCCCCCATACAAATTCATATACTCAGATCGCTTACCCAATAATTGAACACTTAAAATATTCCCATGCATGTAACGTAGCGGGAATAATATACAACCTATTCCTGTAGCGGTACTATGCCAAACAAGAAGAAGAAGAAAGATACATGAGGTGAGGTCGGGACTAAGCTAAACATAACAGTTTATTTGCATCAAGGAGTGGAGCACGGGAATCAGACTATTAGGATGCGACAACAATTTTCAGCGTCACAAAACAAAGGAACAATATCCATAGGGTACATAATATCGGTGATCTTCAGCTCCAGGAGCTCCGTACAACTGTCTCACAAGACAGATATCACACATTCAAACAGACAATAGCCTAATAATGTTTTGCAACACAAGAAGATGGTTGTGCCCAGAGAGGAGCGCTGGTCTTGGTGGAATAGGTGGAACAACTAAAAACAATACATTCACAATAATTCCTATGACTAATACCTAATTTAAAATATATATATATATATAAAAAATATATATATATACAGTTGAAGTCGGATGTTTACATACACTTAGATTGGAGTCACTAAAACTCGTTTTTCAACCACTCCACACATTTCTTGTTAACAAACTATAGTTTTGGCAAGTAGGTTAGGTTGTGCATGACACAAGTAATTTTTCCAACAATTATTTACAGACAGATTATTTCACTTATAATTCACTGTATCACAATTCCAGTGGGTCAGAAGTTTACATACACTAAGTTGACTGTGCCTTTAAACAGCTTGGAAAATTCCAGAAAATGATGTCATGCCTTTAGAAGCTTCTGATAGGCTAATTGACATATTTTGAGTCAATTGGAGGTGTACATGTGGATGTATTTCAAGGCCTACCTTCAAACTCAGTGTCTCTTTCCTTGACATCATGGGAAAATCTAAAGAAATCAGCCAAGACCTCAGAAAAAGTTTGTAGACCTCCACAAGTCTGGTTCATCCATGGGAGCAATTTTCCAAACACCTGAAGGTACCACGTTCATCTGTACAAACAATAGTACGCAAGTATAAACACCATGGGACCACGCAGCCGTCATACCGCTCAGGAAGGAGACGTGTTCTCTCTCCTAGAGATGAACGTACTTTGGTGCGAAGAGTGCAAATCAATCCCAGAACAACAGCATAGGACTTTGTGAAGATGTTGGAGGAAACAGGTACAAAAGTATCCACAGTAAAACGAGTCCTATATCTACATAACCTGAAAGGCCGCTCAGCAAGGAAGAAGCCACTGCTCCAAAACCGCCATAAAAAAGACAGACTACGGTTTGCAACTGCACATGGGGACAAAGATCGTACTTTTTGGAGAAATGTCCTCTGGTCTGATTAAACAAAAATAGAACTGTTTGGCCATAATGACCATCATTATGTTTGGAGGAAAAAGGGGGATGCTTGCAAACCGAAGTTCACCATCCCAACCGTGAAGCATCATGTTGTGGGGGTGCTTTGATGCAGGAGGGACTGGTGCACTTCACAAAATAGATGGCATCATGATGAGGGAAAATTATGTGGATATATTGAAGCAACTTCTCAAGACATCAGTCAGGAAGTTAAAGCTTGGTCGCAAATGGGTCTTCCAAATGGACAATGACCCCAAGCATACTTCCAAAGTTGTGGAAAAATGGCTCAAGGACAACAAAGTCAAGGTATTGAGGTGGCCATCACAAAGCCCTGACCTCAATCCTATAGAACATTTGTGGGCAGAACTGAAAAAGCGTGTGCGTGCAAGGAGGCCTACAAACCTGACTCAGTTACACCAGCTCTGTTAGGAGGAATTTGCCAAAATTCACCCAACTTATTGTGGGAAGCTTGTGGAAAGCTACCCGAAACGTTTCACCCAAATTAAACAATTTAGGAAATGCTACCAAATACTAATTGAGTGTATGTAAACTTCTGACCCACTGGGAATCTGATGAAATAAATAAAAGCTGAAATAAATCATTCTCTCTACTATTATTTGGACATTTCACATTCTGAAAATGAAGTGGTGATCCTAACTGACCTAAGACAGGTCATTTTTACTAGGATTAAATGTCAGGAATTATGAAAAACTGAGTTTAAATATATTTGGCTAAGGTGTATGTAAACTTCAGACTTCAACTGTGTGTGTATATATATATATATATATACACACATACTGTACATAAACTCATCGCTGCCGCACAGTGACCAGACTGACACAAACTGGAAGGCTTTTATACAAAAGGCCAAGCTCTTAATTAACAATCACAAAACACCTGGCACAGGCAGACCAACAATGGTGGATTCAAAATACTGTTCTACCCTTTCACACACATTCCTCACCACCTTGACATAGTACAAATGTTAAAGACATTGAAGGCAGTTACATTTAAGTGATAATGCCACCCAGTTACTCAACCCTGCATCTTAGAGGATGCTTTCCTGTAGACATGGAAACGTTGGTCACTTTAATAATGTTTACGTATCGCTTTACTCATCTCCTATGAAAATACTGTATTATATTCTACTGTAATTTAGTCAAAGCCACTCCGACATTGCTCATCCTAATATTTATATATTTCTTCAAATCCATTTATTTTAAAAACTTTTATATTTGTATGCATTGTTGTGAATTGTTAGATAAGACTGCACTGTTGGGGCTAGGAACACAAGCATTTAGCTACATCCGCAGTAACATCTGCTAAATACGTGTATGTGACCAATAGAATGTGATTTGATTTGAGAAGCCGGTGTTTTGGAGGATATATTGGTAATGGTTTTGATGAAGTCGAGGGCCGGCAAACCGTGTCAATATATCCTCTAAACACCGGCTTCGAGGACATTATCACTTTTATACAACGGGTTACCAACATATTTAAATAATGATTGACATATTTTCATTAAAAAATGTTATTTTGATGAATGGTTTCCTGTTTCGTCCTTCCACAAGATGTAGTCCCGACGCAAATCTAGGGTTGCTACCCTGCTGGTCGTTCATTCTATCGCTTCGGTTGCCAGAGACGCGACCCAGTCGTTGCTCTGTCTCTCTCTGTCTCTCTTGTTTGTTCTAAATGTTCCATTGCCATACTGGCTGTCAACTTCTAACTTACAGTCACGTCAAAAAGTGCAGCCAGAATAACAACAAAGTAGCTGCATTTGCATTTGTTTAAGCTGTTTTTTAATAACATTTATTTGGATACATCCATAACAATGAGCTAATGAGGCACGATATCGTCTGGCATAGAAAATGTGCTCTCGTCAGGACACTGTTGTTCAGAGGAGCTAGCCAAAAACACAGTTAACACAATCACTTCAAACTGAAGCTGGAAAGACTTCAAACTAACTGCACTTTGTTTCCAATTGACATTTCGTTGTATACAGTATATCCATAAAAAGGATATCAGCTGATTCGTGCTTTTGACTGTATGAGAAACGCTGTCTGTCTGTCCGTGTCGTCCCAACTCCCAGCAAGGTTAATAAAAATCTCTGCTGTTGAAAACTAAATATTAGACTAAAAGTAATGTGAGATAATATCTAGATGCTTTTATTAGTGGAAATCAAGTTTATAAATTGCCTGGCTGGGCTGATGAGACAGTGGAATAGACACCAGCTATATA